>NC_048893.1:168225751-168249589 GCF_011077185.1 Oxyura jamaicensis
ATAGAATTTACAAAATTAAAAAAAAAAAAAAAAAAAAAAAACTTTTTGAAGTGCATAAGCATACACACAGAGTGCCCATGCACAAATATTGGCTCTGATGTAACAAGAATGCTAGAAGAATGTTACAAGAATGTAACAAGAATTACAATATGCTATTGCTTCTATGAGCAAGTGATATCAATTCTCTGTTTTAGCATTTCTAATTGCATCTACTTTCTCATGGAAAGGATATAAAAAGAAGAAACAATGTACTCTGAGACATGAAATATAACAATACAAATTGCATATTTTAGACTGAATTCAAGATAAAATCTTCCTCACGTTCAGTTTCCCTAAGACTTTTCCCCATTATATTCACATTGGAATAGAAAAAAAAAAAAAAAAAAAAAAAAGAAATGTTTAAGATCCAAGATTTTGTTTCCTTAGTGAAAAGGATTTTTTAGATGAAGTCTGTATTTATTTCATACTACTTTGATTGTTTATCTATAATGTGGAAAAAATGGTGGATCAGTAGTACAGAATATGGATTATATGTAATGATAAGTGAATTGAGAGTAATAAATATATTTTGAAATAGATGGTTTATTCAAACCTCACAATCCAGTAGCTAATTACAGTGATTAAGACTACAGACTGACATTTTCTTATTTTCCTTGAAGTAGTTCAAGTAGTTCCTCTTATTTCCCCCCCCACCCTTTTATTTGTTTTTGTTTTTGTTTTCAGATTTGCCCTAATCTAAGAATAGTTTTGTTGTTGTTGTTACATGAAGCGCAAAATTCTTCTCCTTCAAACTGGGGATTAAGATTCAACATGAAGTTCATTTTCCATGCATTAATATTACTACATTCATAATATTACAGTCTTGTTTTCCTGTGCTTTACTATTTATGCTGATCCAGATTTAAAACATAGCCAAGCCAAATGATCATGCTGAAATATGGAACGGAGGTACACAGTACTTCAAATATCAAGATATATTGATGTTTCTTACCACATTTTAAAGGACTTAAGTTAGAAAGGGATGGAGTTTATGTCCCTAGAGTTCACAGAAAAACTGAACTAAGTCCTGCTGCCCAAACCTTGACCCAGTGCAGTAACAGAGATCCTTTGAATCCAGGCATCCTCATTTGTAAGTTCTTTTTGTGTACTGTGTGTTGCAAGCATTGACTACACAAATGACAATGAGCAACAAGTAAGGATCAAACCAAATGTTGACATAATTTGGTTAAAATAGATGTTTAAGAAGAGGAAGAAAATCTATAGAGGATTCTGTAATGGAATACACAATCTTTAGTCCATGGCCAGTGATTTTATAATTAAGACGTACTTTCTACTGAGGATAAGGGACTGGAACAAAAGGTGAAGCTGGTCTATCAACATATGTTTATTTGATAAATTCTTTAACAAGTTCTTTATATTGGTCAATATAGATTTACATGGCAACTTCATGAACAAGTAGAAATAAGTAGAAATAATTTGCTGTCTTCAAGAAGAAGGCTGAGAAACAGAAGCTGAATATCAGGAGTATTTATGTTTTGCTGAGATAAATTAGTTTTTATTCTCCTGTTACCACCACCTTTATACCTTGGGAGTGAAATTTAACACTTCAGATATGATGCAACAGCAAAGAACAGAATGCGGACACGTTGGTCAAATGCAGAATAGTTTATCAGAGCATCAATCAGAAACAATTTAATGTAAAAACAAAACAAACAAAGAAAAAGCATATAAACAAAGAATAAACTATAAAATAGCTCTTCATCCCAGAAAGGTTTAAAAGCAATAATCCAGAGCCATACTATGAAGGAGTATCTGCTTATGATTCTTACAGTAGAGCCCTGTATAGTTCTGTTATTTAAAAAGCTTTCCAAAGGCAGAAGGAATTGTCCATAAACCAGGACCTGACACATACACAGAAGTCACAAGAAAGTTTAGAGGTGTGGGTTGTTTTTTCTTGTTGCTTGTTTAATTTTCCCCAATTTTCCACAGACTATGTTTACTTTATCATGCTCTTAAGACACAAGCAGAATATCAGCCATTGCATAACTACTTATCAAAAGACGTGAAGGTGTATTATGGTTGTAAGATAAAAACAAACAAACAAACAAAACCTTCAATTAAGCTTTCCTGATATTGTTGTCAGAAGACTTTTGAGATGCTTTTTGGTTGGTTGATTTTTTGTTGTTGTTGTTGTTTTCTTTTTTAATTAATTAATTTATTTATTTATTTCATTCTTATTTGTTCCACAGATTAAAACCAAGTGTTCCACAGTAATTCAAATAAAATTTGCCTGATGTTAAGGGCTTTTATATTCCTAAATGTATGATTTCCTTCAACTACAATTTCAGAAATGCACATTAAGGAAAAGTTTCCCATTACTCATAAGTATGATGTCCAATTCTGAAAGTCATTCATTCCACCTAGTGAAGCATGACAGTATCCCATCAGCTGCAGAGGCACTTATTTTCTCCTAGATATTTCAGCGGTATTTTAGAGAAAATTATTTGTATTATTGTCACTGTGATAGTGAAATTATTTTCCACAAATATACAAAATGCAAAATCATAGAAAGATTTAAATCATATTTAGAGAAACTCCATACTTTATAGAATTACCATCTCTTGATGTGAAAAATAAAATGAAAAACACTATCTAATCCACCTCTTTCTCACTTTTCTAAAGTTTTGTATTTTTTTTCCGCATGCATATGTAGTTGTAAATCTGTTGGTATCCAATTTATGAACGGTACAAGACTGCCATCTAGAGCCTAAAAAAAATAAAGACTAGAAATCGAATCTTTTGCAATACATTTTTTTTTTTTTTTTTTTTTTAAGCAAATAAAATATTCTCGTCTCCCCCCATTTTGCTAATCTATCCTGAAATCCCAGAAATGATTTTTTATTTAAACTTATACTGGAATTTCTGCATTTAAAGTTTTGCAATTCCTAAATCCAAGTCAGCAAGCACAAAATTTATCTGTTTCACAAGTTCATTTTGTGTATCTCTGTGTACAAAAATGTTTCTCCACAAGATGTATTGAAATCTTATTTCTGTGTAATAGGTTAAAAATAAATAAATAAACAAATGAATAAATCAGATATGATTTATTGGTCCTTACACTGTCTTAAATAAAACTACTTGTCTATGCTATTTATAGTTTAAATATTGTACAGATAATCTAATACTGTGGTATTTCTTTCATAAATATATATCTAGTCAAATCATACACCTTTTCAGACTGTACACATAGACTGTAAGTCCTTTACTTGTAAAACAGGATTTATGTATGTTATCTGTACTTGCTAAATGCATTCTATAAAATACATTTCTTTTTCTTTTTGGTCAACATGAATCCAAACAATCATTTCTGTTTTCCATTTAAAATGAAACACAACAAAACAATGCAAAACAAGAAATACTGCCACTACAAGCAAATAAATAAATAAATAAATAAATAAATAAATAAAACACAAAACAGATTGTATTTACTTTATTGTATATGCTTTGAATCTCATTCATTCTGGGAAAAAAAAAAAAAAGTAAAGCTGAATAAACTTGACCATTTAAACTGACCTTTGAAAAGATTCACTTGCAGAACTCCTGCTGAAATTAATGAGGTCTTTGCATAAAAACTGATAGCAAGATAGAACATGCTACAAACTTATAACAGAAATCATTATGCTGCACGCATAAAAATGCCTTTAAGTTGAGTAATAATAAACTAATAACAATGGAGTGCTTTGTATTTGTCATTTTTTAAATGTTACAACAAGAAAATAGCTGATATATATGTGATATATATATATATATACAGTACATTGTGAAACATACAAGTACACCTGAGTTAGTTCATCCTGAAGAAAAGTAGGCAAAGGCAGAATCTAACAGATCTCTTAATTATCTATAGTGTAGTTTTAGAGAATATGAAACTAGACCTCTTTAATTTAATTTAATTTAATTTAATTATTTTTACTAGCTACTGTGCAATATGTATTGTTGCGTTGTATTATGCAACCAAACTAGAGACATTGGACATAACCTGAAGCAAGGGATACTCAGACCAAATAAAAAGAAAGAAAGAAATGAAGGTAGAAAAGCACAGGAAAAGGTTCACCAAAGAGACTGAAAGGGTATTCAGATGTGACTGGACCCATGGAAACCTGATCTAACTTTACATGTGGCTCTAGTTTGAGGGCGGGGATCACATCAGATTTCCAGAAGTACTTACTAGTGTAAAAGTTTCTAACATTTTAGGACTGTTGTGAAGATTTTCCCATCAAAATTTCCCACTAAATTTGTGTTAATTTTAATGGGGTTTGGATCAGTATGTTACAGAGCAGATGTTAATGTTGTAGTTTGAACCTCACACCTGCAAGTGTCAAGAATAAAAGAAAAGCGCAAACTCAGTGCTAAACAGAAATCCATTTCTGCCTTGTGGAGTTAATTAGCAATTGATTAAAATTAGCTGTAAACACATATTTGCTACTAATGATTCTGAACAGTGTTCTTTAGGGATCAGGTATGAAAATACAAGTTTTTTAAAAATCAACAAACTAAAACAATAAGAAGAGCCAACTCCATTGTTTTAAACCCCTCTCAACTCATATTTTGAAACTTTTAATGATAATGTTAGCCACATACACACACAAAGTAAGTAAAAATATGATTTAATGTTATCTAAGTTATCGGCTTGTGACACCGATTTATAGTGCAATTTATCATAGATACAGATAAGAAACGAGTGGGTAAACCAACAAGTTTAACTGATTACACGAAGTAAAAATACAAGAATAGTATTTGCTGTTGAGGCATGCTGCAGTAGGAATGTGTATGTCTTCCAAGTGGAATTACAAGAAGAGAACAATTATAATAGGGCTAGCACTCTAAAACAAAAATTTTTGTTTTCTTCTATGGTATGGAGCAAACATTAAAATGAAATGAAATGAAATGAAATGAAATGAAATGAAATAAATAAAATAAAAATAAAATAAATCTGTTTTTTGAATAACTTTCAGAAAAGACAGAAAAAGAGAAGTCTGTTTAAGAATAAAGGTAACAAAAATATTTGAAGATTCTTGTACATTATGTTTAAATGCCACTTTACAGAAGAGAATGTGAATCTCTTTCACTGCACAATGATTATTTCAAAATAAATAAATAAATCAATCGTTGATTTAGGAAGGTTTGACCAAGTTGTGCTGTGAAGTCCTGTGACAGCCCTATTTAACCACAGAGGTAGTAGGCATAGCAGAGGCTAATTGTGTGTTCATGACTACTTCACTGGCCACAAAGAGAACCTTGCACCTGACAGCAAAAAGGAGAGGTTACCTTCCTCTGAAGCACTTCCCTTCTATAAATCCACAACTGTTTTCTAGGCACTGCAGCATGTCTTGTTCCTAGTTTCTAGCCAACTATTTTCACAAAGGAGGTCTAAAAAAGACACTGTCCACCGAAGTGACGCCATTGTAATTAACTTAATAACAACATCAGAAAATAGTGTGAAATTGTATTTTGTGTATAATAATTATTGCATGAGTTTTGCAGAAGAAAGTTATTATGACTATGTTTTTTACCACAAAGACATGAATTTCAGATACAGAAATATTTTCACTAAAAAAAAAAAAAAAAAAAAAAAAAAAAAAGCTGAAAAGACACTTTTATGTTTCTGTGAAGTGTGTAGTTCAGGCTGTGTGTAAAAAAAATGCTAACCAATATGAATGAAGTAGCAGTACATGCTTGATTTCTGATCTCCAGATGCAATCTGCTAAAATGAGGTAAATTAAGCTAAATGTTACATTCAGCTAAATGCTGAATACTATGAGGGCAACTACAGAACTTTCTCACTAGAAATTTCCCATGGCATTAACTTGTATTTTTTGAAGTGGTATTCAATATTGAGGTCCAAGTGCCCCAAATCTGTTTAAGTATATACATATATGAGAACAGAAATAAGCACTTGGTACAATCTCTCAAAATACATAGCACTGTGAGAACAAACACATTCAAAAGATTATTTTATCTTTATATACTGTCATCGCTTTTACTTTTAAGAAGAGAACTAGGACACATTGAATTATTCATTTAATTAATTCTTAAGGACAGAAAGCTCTGTGTGGAGTCTGACTTCATTTGACCATCAAGAGTAAGGTGCCTAATTCCTGTTTCTGTGTTAGATCATTGTATTGGGTTTTATATGACAGGGTTGTGGTAGTGGGGGGAGGGGGCGGGGGGCTGCAGAGGTGGCCTCTGTGAGAAGAGTCCAGAAGCTGCCCCATGTTACATAAGAGTCTGTTTCAGTCGGTTCCAAAGGGACCCGCTGCTGCCCAGAGCTGAGCCAATAAGAGATATTGTTTGGTGTCTCCATGAGAGCAGACTTAAGAAAGGAAACAGCAGTGCAACAGCATCTGGGAGAGCAAGGACTGAGGAACAGCCCTGCAGACACCAAGGTCCATGCCAAAGGAGGGCAGGAGGTTCTCCAGGCATGCAGCAAAAGTTCCCCTGCAGCCTGCGGAGAGGCCCCTGGTGGAGCAGGCTGTCCCCCTGCAGCCCATGGGTCCCACATGGAGCTGATCTCCATGCTGCGGCCTGTGGTGGAGCCCCTGGTGGAGCAGGTGGATGTGGCCTGGAGGAGGCTGCGGCCCGTGGAGAGCCCCCACAGGAGCAGGCCCCGGGCCAGAGCTGCAGCCTGTGGAGAGGAGCAGGGGGTCTGGGGGTAGCTGCCACCCATGGGCGACCTGTGTCGGAGCAGTTTGCTCCTGACAGATGGAGCAGTTCTTGAAGAGTTGCTGCCTGTGGGATCAGTTCAGGAAGGACGACACCCTGTGGGAGGGACCCCACATGCAGCAGGGGCAGAGAGTGACCATGAAGGGAGCAGCAGAGATGAAGCGTTAGGGACTGACCACAACCCTCATTCCCCATTTCTCTGTGCCACTTGGGGAGGAGGGGGTAGACGGGGGCGGAAGGTGTTTTTGGTTTGTTTTGAGTTTCTCACCTCTCTAGTTTGTTAGTAATAGGTAATCAGTTACATAAATCTCCCTATGCTGAGTCTGTTTTGCCAGTGATAATAATTGCTGAGTGATCTCCCTGGCTTTATCTCAACCCTTGAGCCTTTTTCATTTTATTTTCTCCCCCTTTCCCTTTTGAGGAAACGGAGCAGTTGTGGAGGAGCTCCGCTGAGGAAAAACCACACTGATCTCTTAGACTCTAAGTTCTACATGGAGTACAAAGGATGACAACTGCAAATGTCCTAAGATCAAACAAGAATACCACAAATAGATGCTGCAGATAGGACCTCATGCCATGTAGGTTTCACCCCCCCCTTAGATTGGTAGTGCTAAAACAATACATTAGTCACAGAATCACGCATAATATTTGTATTTGGAAAGTGTCTTTTGAAATAAGCCAGTCCAACTGCCCTTCTCAAAGCAGGGTCAGGTAAAGTAGACCATGCAGGACCATGTCCAGTCAGATTTACAATATCTCTAAAGACTGAGACACCTGCTTAACCACACTAAAAAAAAGATAAAAAAGTAAAAAAAAAAAAAAAAAAAAAAGTGTATTTTGATATTATGATTAAATGAAATTTCCTGTTTTTCAGATTGGGCCCATTGCCTCTTGACATTTCCTTGGGCACCACTGGGAAGTGTCTGGCTACATCTTCTTCACTACCTCCCATCAAGTATATGTAAAGATTGATAACATTCCCCATGGGCCTTCTCTTCTCCAGGGTGAACAGTCCCAGCTCTCCCAGCTTCTCATTGTAAGACAGAAGATCAATTCATCTTGATGACCTTTTGCTGGACTTGCTCTAGGAAGTCAATATTTTCTTCATAGTAGCTGGTATGGTGCTGTATTTTGGATTCTGGATGAAAATAATGCTGATACATTGATGATTTATTTGTTGTTGAGCAGTGCTTACACTGAGTCAAGGACTTTTCTGCTTCTCTGCTGCACGTGATTATGTCATCAATATATTGCAGGTGATCAGGAGCTTCACCCAGTTCCAGTGCAGTTCACATCTGTCCATGGTAGATAGTAGGGCTGTGTTTCCACACCTGGGGCAGATGAATCAAGGGATACTAGGCACCCATCCAAGTGAAAGCAAATTGAGGGGCAACAGCAGAAGTATATGAGAAAAGGAAGAGAATAGTTCAAATTCTTCTGAAAGGTGGTTTTGCTATAAAACAAAGTAAGGTCAAGGGACCTGAACAGGAGATAATTTTTGAGGAATAAAACAGCAAGATTGATATCACCAGATCCCACTGGATGTGATCAATGAAATAAAAGCGATGTCTCCACCAACTGGCAATAAGGGTCATCCGTACCCAGTTTTATTGTTAAGCATGATACCATATGTAATGGAATAGCACTTTGGTTAGTTTGGGTCAGCTGTCTGGGTTCTGTCCCTTCCCAGATTCCTGTGCACCCCCAGCCTCCTCACTGGCAGAGCAGCACAAGAAGCTGAAAAGTCTTTGACTATGTGTAAGCGCTGCTCAGCAACAGCTAAAACATGAGTGTATTATCAACAGTATTCTCGTCCTGAATACAAAACACAGCAACATAGACACCACTATAATGAAAATAAACCATATCTCTCTTCCTCATGTCCTGCCCCAATCACGCAGGTAAAACAACAGTTTAGCATGTGGTGTGTATCCACCACATCCTCTCTCCATGGTGGTCATCTTGCTTGGGTGACTTTCATCTTCTTTGAAGTGATACTTTTCCTTCATGCCTGGGGAAATGAGGAATAGAGACATCACTCCAAATATGTCTCACCAGGGCACAGTAGGTGGGAAGGATCACCTCCCTTCACCTTCTCTTAAAGTAGTACAGAAGGCTGCTGACCTGAGCTGCAAGGGTGTTTATTCCACAAAATCCAGGTTCATGTCTAGAACCAATGAATATGTGATAATGAAAACCAATGATTTTTTTTTCTTTTTTAACCAAAAAAACAAAACAAAACAAAACAAACAAACAAACAAACAAAAAAAAAACTCAAATGTTCTTAGGATTATTGCATTCTATTGGCTGCTTCTGTGCTGATATAAGTTGACTTTGGAGTCCAGAAGCCTCTGCGTATAAGAATATGGTTATGGATGACAGGGTTATATTGAATTTTAAATGTAGAATTAAAGTATGAATTTAATATCATTATTATAGTTCAACAACCCTGAAAAACAGCACAGAGGTTCACAGACCTCTAAAATATCTTGGGATCTATTTAGTTGAATCTGTTTGTTTTGAGTACAGTTCACCCTGTTGGAACACCAGTCAAAAGTAATTGACAGTATTTTAGCTCATCTAATCCATTAACACAGATAAGCTTTTTGCATGTAGGTATTTTTTACATTTTGAGAGAAATACTTGTGTAATATATTTAATAGAAATTTGATTTGTAATAGAAAAATTCCATTTAAATAATTGTCCCATATTGGAGTAAATTCTGTATCTGTGTAAACAGATTACAATGAACAAACAGATCTAAGGTTATAAATGAAAGAACTCTAGTTCTGCCTAGTCTCCATGTCTATATAAATGAGATTATTTCCACAAAACAGGAGTGAGCAAGTTATGTGTCTTCTTCCCCTATTGCTAATCTCTTTCTGCTACTTTAATAAACTGAAATGGAACTAATCTGTAGTATACATACTATAAAGAGAATAAAACATCTGCTATAAAATTATCCACCACTAACCCATGTTCTCAAAGCCTTCTGCAAGCTGGTAATAAGGAGATATAAATGACTTGACTCTGCCAATTTCTGGTTGTGCAGTCAGTGTGAAATACAGAGATTATAAAATGTTCCACTGTTACAGATTTTGGCAGGGATTGGAATATCTAGTGAAATATGGCATTTTATTCTTAGTACTTAAATATAATAATAGTAACTGCAAAAGTAATATTGTTCTTTCGTATAATTGCCTCTATTCATCATACGGCATGAGAAATTCAGGAGCAAATATACACCACTTTGTTTTAGTGTAGGCTTATGGATAAAAATATTATATTACCTCCAAGTATTTCTTACTTAAAACATTATTCAAGGAAATTGTACAATAATGACTCCATGCATTTGAAGACAAGTTTATGGAAATAAGAGCATCTGAATAATTTTATGCTTTGCTGCAGTCTTTTTACCCACCCTTTGAACATACAGACTCTGTATTGAGACTACTGGTATTATCAGCGACACGTATCCTGTAGTTAATAGATTGATGCTTTACCTAGATTACTTGCATTCCACAATAGCTTTTGGAGGATCAAATATTTCAAAATATTTGGAGGATCACATTTCAAAATTCAAGGAATTTTAACAAGTAATGATTTGTAGTGGTTTAGCAACTGACTTCATTATAGCATTATAGTTTTTTTTTTTTTTTTTTTTTTTTTTTTTCTGCATTCTCAAATTTGGTGAAAATTTCAATCCCCAGCAAAAAAAAAAAAATCTTACTCATATAATGCAAGTGTGATACATTTTGGTATCTTCATTAAGATCTCAAAAGACACAGTTAAGGATTAGGGCAGGATTTATCCTAAAACTGACATGTAGAATAGGTCAGATAACTTATATTAATTCATTTAAATTAATTATAAAGGGAGATTGAGTAGATGTCCAAAGTTAGGTGACATGAAACCACATAGCTGAAATCCTTAAGCCGTGGAACTTCTCAGGGCTACCTAGGGTTGACAGACCCTGCTTCTCCTCAACAGGACAGCAACATTCTGTCATAGAGCATACTCTATGCATGCAACGCAATTTTCAGGGTATGTTCATGTTAAGGAGTGCTGGTGTATATCACAGTCTTTTCAAGGACATTGTGTGCCCCTGCATGCATATCATCAGGCAAAGATAGTGCCCATCTATTCACATGCAGAATGTCCACTCTTCTTCTTCCTCTGTAAATCCTAAAGCTCTTTTTTTTTTTTTTTTTTTTTTTTTTTTCTCCTGGAAAAGCACAATATATTGAATTATCCCATGGTATGGCTAGCAGGCTCTCCAGTTACACAGAGAACTACTATAGAGTTAGCGAGCTCATGAGCTTCTGGATAAAGTATGCCATGCCTGCCAACTACATTTTGTGCAGAGATTAGTAATCTGATGGCATTACTCTTCCTGTAGCATGGGGTCCTGTAGCATGGGGTAGACAAGTAAATATTAAAAGAAAGATGTAAGTACTGAGATGATTAATATTAACATTATGCTTCTGGTCTTGCACAGAAATATAGTATTAACTTTCAGTGAAATGCCACAGGGGAAAATCTGGCTACCACACATAACCACTGTGTAAGGGCTTTGTGTAGGTAGCTTCATGGCAATTGTTTAAGTCCTTTCTTGCACCTCTATGAATAAACCTAAATGTTATTAGACCAAGTAGAAGATAACTCTTTCTATTCATGCAGAGCCAGAAATGTTAGCAACTATTATTGGTTCAGAGGGAGGGGGAAAAAGTAGCTAATTATCTTATCTTAGAGTTTGTAAAAGTTTTATAGGGTAGGTGTCTGTCAGGGAAATACAGTTTGGAAAAACAGAAGATCTTTCTCTAGTCTTCTTCATTTGCCACATGATTCAGCAATGAGAACCATGTAAGGAGTTTTCTGATGAGACTGTAACAGGAGAAGCACTGAGGCTGGTAAAGGTAAAACACCTGCAAAATGGTGTAATCCATACAAAGGTTTTGGACATGGTTCTTGCAATGTTCAAGGCTCTGCCAGTTTAAAACATCTCACAGTTTTCCCTCCTTTATTGTTCTTATTAAAGGAAGTAAAGTTTTGGAAAATGTCCGTATATCTATATCTTGATAACTGTTAGATTTTCTTTTAAAAGTGAAAGACATCTGAAAATTGACAGAAAGGACATGGGGAAAGAGAAAGGAGTTTTCCACAGGTTCACTTGCAAGTTTATACCTGCAGAGGTAGTCAAGGAAGAAAAAAGCATCCTTCTTTTTATTTATTATTATTTAAAAAATATATATTTTATTATTCACAATAGCATATGCAAATGTAGGTAAGTAAATACATAGGGAGAGGTGTACACCTACCAAACTAATTTGAGCAAAAGAATGTGAGTGTGGCAATGGCTAAAAATGAACATAAAATATCCTGAACAAGTCTGTTTGATTTTAGCAATTCAGATAACAAAGGTACTATTTATTCTGAAGGTGTTGCTTAGTGACACCCAAAGGGAGAAGAAATATACTTTTCCCTACTCTCAAATGGTTTCAAAATGTTAACTATGTTTTTCTCACCTACATTTACTGCAGAATCCCAACCTCTTTGCAATTATGAGAAAACAAAATGTCATGTGTATTATAATATTGCATGACTGATGGAATAATTTGTAAATCTCTTATTTATTTATTTTCATGTGTGACTTGAAGCAAGGACAAGAAAAGCTAGAAAATAGAAGTGCCATTCTCTGAGTGTCCATAAAAAAAAAAAAAAAAAAAAAAAAAAAAAAAAAAAAAAAAGCTCATTGAGCTTTTCTCTTCAACACAATTTTTTAAAAAGTGTTCTATGTCTTTTTAAAATAAATTTGAATTTTAGTTAGTTTTTCTCTTTTGGAAAGAGAAGAAATAGTGCTGTTCCACAGCAGTCTCCTAACAACTCCAATTACTAATATTTCAGTATAAATCAATTCAGAAGTGATATTCATGGGCAGCTCCCTTTTTGTCCCTGCCATTTCATGAGCACAGCTGGGCTGTATTTAAAAGCAGAAATTTAGCATAAGATCTTAGTGAAAGGAAGAGGCTCACTTACAGGTGTGAAAGAATGCTCAGAGAAGTAGAGGCTCATCAATGGAATGAATATTTCACTTTTCCATGTTAATGTGCCTGCTTCAAACAGCAAATTCCAGACACTTTAATTCTATTATTGGAAGCAGACAGCCATTTTAACTAACAGTTCTTGATTTTCCCAGGGTAATCAAGGGTGCATTTAAGCAGGCAAGAAAATGTAACAACACTTATTTATATATGACCAAATATTTTAACAGCACTCCAGGGACTGGTAGACTAAAAAATAATAATAATAATAAATAAAAATCAAAAGTTTTCCTTAGTGAGAATGCTTCTGATGTGCCATTTCTGTTTATCTTAGAAACTAGGCAAGAATAGTGAATTGGGTTGCTTGAAACTCTAATTTAGAAATAGTATATTATATAATGAATAGATCTATGAAATTATGACCAAAAGATTCCAGAATAGATCATAAAAACATAACTGCAGATGTCTGACATGAGAAAAACAGGTTCATAAAGGTGATCATTACGCAAACATTTTGGCATAGAATATTAAAGCCCTAGTTCTGTTTTTACTGAAATATCCATCCTCACCAATGACATTAAGTAGGTTATATGTCTCTAGATATCTTTAGTTTTCATCCTTTTAAAGTTACATTGAAAGCTTTTATTGTAAAATTGTAAAATTTCACATTCTGTATGCACATTCTGTAATTGCTTCTATGTCATAAGAGCTGCAGACTTCATTACATTCATTCACAGCTAAAATAAAGAACTAAGCTCCAATGTGTGAAGGGATCTTGTAACTGATACCTGTTCATCTGAAAGAGTTTTGTTAACTGGAGCAGAAGGAGCATGTGGCTATTCTCCCTGCCCTTCATATTGTCAACATATATTACAAAGACAAGCTTTGTATGATACCAATCCTATTTAGAGGGCTTCCCATACCTGCACTGAATACAAGAAATCCAGATATCTCTGCGTAGAGTTGCAAAAGAGATTAAAGGAGCAAAGACTATTCATTGCCACAAGGATAGTCTTTCTCAAACTCTAAAAGATGAAAATACTAGAAAATGAACATGTATGGGAATAGAGTACCAAATACACCGTTACATTAAAGAAGTAAAAAGCGACAACAAAAGTAGGTATTTTCTATTCAGTAGTTACAGCAGCAGAAGAGGAAAAGGCTACTGGGGTAGAATTTTTTGAAGACTGTAAATCCAATGATTTGGTATTTCTAAATGTAGATCTACAATATCTTTTGAAGAATTATACTTTTTGGCTTTTTGGAGAATAGTTTTGTATCAGGAAGTGTTTTTGAGAAAAAATAATTTAAAAAAATACTATATATATATATATATAAGGTTAATTACCCACAAAGGAAATTCAGGACTGTCATTTTCTTCCTTGAGCTGTATACCTCTTAAGTAGATTAATGAAGAGAATACATGAAGAGACTTTGATTTTAAAAATTATTTGGAATTTCTGGAGCTGACTGAGAAATTAATATCTTGACTCCTTTTATGGATAAAGTTGTTAGAGCCAGTTTCAGGAGTATGAGTCTTTCCAAACAAATGAAAATGAATTCAATGAAAAACAAGTTTATGTTATTCCATATAATATTTAAAAATAAAATGAAAAATAGGAACAATTTGATGAATGTAAAACTGAATTCACTTTCTCTTGTTCTGAGGTATCAGATATTGTCAATGGTTACAAATTGTCAAAAGAAATTAACAGTAAAACAGTAGGCATAAGCCAAGATGTTTATTTTCCATTTAAACCCAATAAAAGAAAGACCAATATGGGAAGCTTTCATTGTGACCTTACCTTTAAAATACTAATTTAATGAATGCTTTTCTCATTTTACTATCAAATAATTTTACAAAGTGACTTAATGCATTTTTTCTAGCATCATTTGAAAATAGGTTTCCTCTTGTTTTTACTTCCCAGTCTTGCAGCTGATGTCTCCAGGGCTCTGCTTTTTTTGGTGCAGCTAACACAAAGGGTTAACTAGAATATAGTTTCTATTTTATTCTATTTGTTAAAAAGACCAACATAACTCTTGCATTTATAATTAAGATTCCCACTTTTGTTGCACCATTTGCACCTATTGGCCCTGTACTGACAATCCTAGTTTTGTCTGAAACATTGTGATCTCATTATGGCAGTATTGTACATAAGCTCTGCACTTGAACATATGAATACATGAAGCAAATGGTAATCCCATTTCATTGTATCCAGCTGGTGTCATGGGTGATGTCAAAGGCCAAAGAAATTGTTTGAGTTTTTGTGATACAACTACCTGAAAGGAAGTTGTGGGGAGCTGGGTGTCAGCCTCTTCTCACAGATAAGCAGTGATAGGGCTAGAGGGAATGGCCTCAAGTTGCACAATTTTTTTAGGTTACAAATTAGGAGACATTTTTTCTCAGAAAGAATAGTTAGACATGGGAACGAGTTGTCCAGTGAGGTAGTGGCATCACCGTCTCTGGGGGTGTTCAAGGAAAGGTTGGACATGGTGCTTAGGGACATGGTTTAATGGGTGACATTGTAGGGTGATGGTTGCACCAGATGATATTGAAGGTCTTTTCCAACCTTAATTATTCTATGATTCTATGATCATATACCCGACCATTGAAAATGTCTTGCTTTTTAATTGAGATACATTGTTTCATAGAAATGAATAATGAAAATAATTTATTACTCTGTAATATTATTACTAAAGAAACACTTTGCTGAATATAAATTTATCTCAAGACTGGTCTGTCTATGCTCCTGAAATGGTTGCTCATTTAGGCCATATTTTGTTTTACTTAGAATAAGCTTAGCATTCTATTTTATTGAATGACATGTTTTTCAGTTTTGCAAATGAGGCTATTTCAAATTTGAGTCAAGTGTCTGTAATGGTTAAAATAAATATCCCCTTGAATTGACAGAAAATTAACATGACTTATTGAACTGCATACACTACTCACAATTCCAGTGCTATATCTTTGAATGGTATCAGTGTGACTGAGGTGATTGAAATAAAGCCATTAAGTAAAATGTTTAAGGTAAACATGACTGTTACTACTAATAATAACAATCCAGTTACTATGAACTTGTTTTAAAATAAATTTACAACTATAAACCATTTGTTCTGTGTATTCACTAATACTGCTCCAGCTCTTGCAGCTGTGTATTGCAAGTTTTCTGAGATCTTGGATCTTTCTAACTTGCAGTATTACATTCATTTTCTAAGCTATGAAAATGATAGAAACTTTTCTGGTTTTATTTAGAAATGCATATATTTTTTAAAAGATGAGAATGCTTTCATTTCCAGCTGTTTACTTGAGCCTACTGCAAACCGCTTGTTTTTCTTTTTCATTCTCTGTACAGTAAAAGCTGTAGACTATGGAAATGACTGCTGACAAGTGAGGACAGAACTGCATATATACGTCTACATATGTGTAAATATTTGCAAAGACTTTGAAAATACCATATGCCTCTAACAGCTGTTAACACATGTACATTTACATTCTTGTTGTATATTCAACTAACATGCAAAGCAATAAAAACTCCATGACTGCATCTGAAGGGAAGAAGCTGGCAGATCGTGCTGTAAATATTTAAGGAATCAATAAAACCAAATGGCTTAAATCTAATGTATCATGGAAATCATCACCAATGGCTGTCCTGTAAGGAAAATTTCTTGAAAATGGATCAGATTTTTTCATGGTTTAAGAGTTAGTGCTGCACAGTTTTAAAACACCAGTACTGCCTCAGCTAGTTTATAGCTAATTATAGGCAGATAATTTATAAAAATACCCTGAATTAACTGCAAGTTTACAGGTTTAATTTCTTACTTCAGACTACTCAGTCTTTTTTGATGCTGCTATATTGCCAAAGCCTCAGACTTCTTCTAGCAAAAAGTTATTTCCCTCTAGGCTTCAGACAGAAGAGAACAGCAGTGCCTCAGTCTTGGATCTTTGCCATAACTTCCCTGGTTGAATCAATATCCTTTAAACAGCAGAATTGTTTCTCTGATTTCAATGTCATTGTTTCTTTCCAAAATACAAAGGTATATTCCTTCTTTCTATTTATTTCTTCTCTCTCTTTTTGCCTTTTTTTTTTTTTAAACATACAAAACATTTCCATTTAGCTGATGAAATATCCACTGTGTGTGGCTCTCTCCTCATAGTTTGATCGCATAAGCATATAAAACATCTTGTAGAGGAAGCTTCTGTCACTTGGCATTATGAATGCTGTTTTCTTCATCTATGCATATGTGGGATTTCAGTAGTTTAGCAATAGCTGTTGCCACCCACTTACTGATACAGATGTATGCTGGATCAGTGCTCTCTGTTAACCATGACATGGGTATTCCTTTTCCTGAATACATGTGAAGTCTCCAAGATAGATTTCTCAGTACATATCCCATAGGATTTCACATTATCACTCCTGTTTGATACTTATAGTGTTACTAAGGGATGCATATTCAGTATGCTAATGCAAGGATGCTGATTAATAATTATTATTTTTTATTTAATGATAAACATTTTTATTTTTTCTTTTATTTTGTGATCCCAAATTTAGCTTATTGGGATGTTGCCATTGGTGGCCAGAGTAACAAAATCCAAGCATATGCCAAACCATCTGCAGAGGCAGAAGGAGTCACCTTTCACTGATTTTGAAATGGCAGTGGCAGATCTCAATGCTAAGCCAGACTACATAGAATCAAGAAAAAATATTAGTTTGTTTCAAACAGATGAAATAGCTTATGAACCTTAATGAGAGCCCTTCCTTCTTTGACATTAAATGCAACAGAGAAAAAGATAAATCATAAGCTATATATTTCAAGTTTTGAGACCCTGAATTTCTCAGAGGAAGTAAAACACTAAGATCATGAGGACAAGTGGAAAAAATAAAACAATTAAAATGAAACAAATATAATTTTATACTCTGAATTTTGTTTGTCTAAGAAGAAGATTCTCATGAATCCACTGTTTTCTGATAATCTTTGAAAAAAAAAAAAATGGGGTAAGGGATTTGTCATCACCATTTAGGCAGGACAGAATGCATATCAGCTGTAAAAAAAAATAAATGCAATGAAGAATATTTTGCTTGTTTAAAAATCTGTCCATTTAGGAGCATTTTTTGCTCTTGTAAATGTGAAGAAATTAATTCAAAACATCCAAAATTTGAAATGAATTGAATGCTACTGCAAATCCCATCTTTTGTGATAGAGTCAGAGTTTCTTAAGATAAAGAGAACATTTTTTTTTTTTTTTTTTTTTAATCTCCCTTTTTAATTTCAGGGGTTACATCTGTGTTTTTTTCACACTCTACTACAGTGATGGTACATTTCCCATTTGGAGTGGCCAGCAGGTTGAGGGAGGTCCCCTCTACTTGATCCCCTTGTGAAGCCCCGCTTGGAGTACTGCATCCAGGCCAGGAGCCCCCAGCACAAGAAGGATGACTTAAATAGTTATGTGATAAAACTGAGTCACAATAAATTTGTTGTTGCTACTTGATTACAATTAAAAAAAAAAAAAAAAAGTATTTGGAAACTATGGGGCAAGACCGTTTGTTTTTGTTTGTTTGTTTGTTTTGTGGTACAATTATGGTGATAAGACGGGGCCATATGTTGCTGTTTCCCTTTTATCTGATTTCGTTCACTAAATGACACTGGAATGGTACTTTGTAGAATCATAGAATGGCTTGGGCTGGAAGGAACCTCAAAGATCATATAGTTCCAACCCTCCTGCCATATGCAGAGACACCACCCACTAAACCAGGTTGCTCAGGGCCTCATCTAACCTGGTCTTGAACACCTCCAAGGATGAGACATCCACAGCTTCTCTGGGCAACCTGTTCCAGTGCCTCACCACCCTCTGAGGAATTTCCTCCTAACCTCTAATCTAAGTCTCCTCTCTTTTAGTTTAAAACCATTCCACCTGGTCCTGTCATTGTCTGATTGGCCAAAGAGTTGCTCCACATCTTTTTAATAAGACCCGTTCAAGTACTGAAAGGCTGCAATGAGGTCATCCCGAAGCATTCTCTTCTGTAGGCTGAACAGCCCCAACTTTCTCAGCTTTTCTACATAGGAGTGGTGCTCCAGCCCCTTGATCATCTTTGTGGCTCTCCTCTGGACCTGCTCTAACAGATGAACCTCCTTCTTGTGCTGGGCGCTCCTGACCTGGATGCAGTACTTCAAGCAGAGCTTCACAAGGGGGGCAAGTAGAAAGGGACAATCACCTCCCTCAACCTGCTGGCCACTCCTCTTTTGATGCAGCCCATGATGCAGTTGGCCTTCTGGGCTGCAAACAAGCTGTCTCATGTCAAGCTTTTTGTCCACCCAAACCCCAAGTCCTTCTCTTCTGGGATACTCTCTATAAGTTCTTCACCCAGTCTGTCCTCATGTCTAGGATTGCCCTGTCCCAGATGCACCTTGCACTTAGACGTGCTAAATCTCATTAGGTTCACATGGGTCCACTCTACAAGCTTGTCTGGGTCCTTTTGGTTGGTATACCTTCATTCTGTTGTGTCAACTGCACCACTCAGCTTGGTGTTATCTGCAAACTTGTTGATGGTGCACTTTATCCCACTGTCTATGTCATTGGTAAAGATATTAAACAGTATCGGTCCCAAGACAGACCCCTACTCATCACCAGCCTCTGTCTGGACATAGAGCCATTGACGACCACTTTCCTTCAAGCCAATTCCTCATTCACTGGATGGTTCACCCATCAAATCCATGTCTCTCTAATTTGGAGATCAGGTTGTAATGTGGGACCATGTCAAAGGCCTTACAGAAGTCCAGGTAGGCGACAGAGGCTGGTCTTTCCTTGTCATCTGATGCAGTCATTCCATCATAGAAGACCACCAGACTGGTCAGGCATGATTTACCCTTAGTTGGATTTATCCTTAGCTGGATATCTCAGATCACCTCCTTGTCTTGCATGTGCCTTGACATTGTTTCTAGGAGGATCTGTTCCATGATTTTCCCAGACACAGAGGTAAGGCTTGTCATTCTATAGTTCCCTGGATCCTCCTTTCTACCCTTTTTAAAAATGGGAGTGATGTTTCCCTTTTTCTAGTCACCAGGGAATTTGCCTGATTGCCAGAACTTTTCAAATATGATGGAGAGAGGCCTAGTAACTCCATTAGCCAGTTCCTTCAGGACCCTAGGATGCATGTCATCGGTCATGTTCAGTTTCATTAGGTGGTCTCAGACCTGCTCTTCACTTACAGTGGGAGGGACTTTGCTTCTCCAGGCCTTCATCTACATGTTCAGAGAAAAACTGAGTGTGGGAAGCCTGTTTGTCAGTGAAGATGAGGCAAAGAAATTATTAGCACCTCAGTCTTCTCCATGTCTGTTGTTACCAGTTCTCCCTTTTCATTTATCAGAGGACGTACACTCTCCTTGGCCTTTCTTTTCTGGCTAATGTACTTATATAATCCCTCTTGTTATTCTTTGTGTCCCTTGCCAAACTTTGTTCCATCTGTGCCTTGATTTTCCTGTTCCATCCCTGCACATCTGAATGGCATCCTTGTACTCTTCCTAGGCCACGTGGCTTTAATAACACATTTAGGAAAAGATTGCTTCCTCTAATGGGTCTGATACTGTGTATTGAGATATTTTATATTACAACTAGTTTAGGTTTGTCAATATTTAAGAGAAAAATCACTCATTAATCAGAACTGTTGGTTAAATTTCTGCTATCAATATGGGAAAAATAAAATAAAAAAATAATTGTAAATAATGTGATTTTCAGTGTGCTATTTGGGGTAACCTATCTCAAATACCTGAATATTTTAACTCTTGTTACTATCTTGTAAGAATGCAAAGTAGCATAGCATGAAAAACATAAAATTCAATAAACCCAAGTAAACCTATCAGGACTCAGAAAATGGCCAATCTAAAGACTTGCTGCTACTAAATGAAATCAGTACTGTCCTATTTTGATTAATCTTTTTTTTTTTTTTTTGCATTTATGAAACGTATTCATCTGAATAATGCTCACATCCAAGCTAGACACCCTGGGAGATATTTATAGTCATTGGAGAGAAACAGATGTTCATTGGAAAGAGTTCCATTAAATCCCACACCTGAAGTGAGGACTTGTGATTCAAGATAAGGACAAACGTATTAGGATAGGATAAGTTGTGTCTACTGGTGATAAGGGAAGCTTCTGTAGCAAGAGCTACAGAAATGTATGAAGCTCTAGGTTATCACAAAGTGTGAGTTGTGGTGCATCTGGGCCTAACTGTGAGCACACTCACAATATTTAGCTGTTAAGTCCCTGTGTGGGCCAGAAATTCCCTATCTAGTTATCTGCAGTGGAGGGTCTGAGGCAATAATTGACTGAGTTCCTAACTGTTTGCACAATTAAATATTTGACTAATTTTTACAGGAGCTTTTCAGACTTTTGGGGTTATGTCCCTTGGCGTCTCTGGCTGTACATGGACTAATCTATTTGCTTAACTGTTTCAATTAACATCTTATGTGGTGAATCTGGCCATTGCAGAGACTAGTAATTCTTACAGAGGCATGTAATTGACTTTCATACAAATATTATACTCTTGTAAATAGTAGAAACTGTCCCTGAAGATGCAAATATGATCATGTTGGACAGTCTTTTGTAAGTAGTTAAGACAGGAAAAAAAAAAAAAAAAAAAGTTTTGTATGCAATTTGAAATCATTTATAGCAATGAATCATGAAATTGCTTGACTGGCCACAGAACCATGGACCCGGTATCAGAGTTCAGCAGAACAGTGGTTTTGGGAGTCTCACCTGAACAGATGGAGATGCTGTTGTAAAGACCCTGGTCTGACATTCAGGCAGTGATCACCTAGCTCAAGAGATCTGACTTCCTACTCAAGCATTATCCTATGTCAAGACTGCAAGTTTTAAGCATTGATTAAATGAATTCTGTGGCCACAGAAGATGCTACGGTCAGAGCCTATCAAGATCTCTATTTCAGTTCAAGATTCATGAAAGCAACAAAACATCCATTACACTGCCTAGAACAAAATAAACTCTGGACAACCAGAAATTATCTGAAGGATGTCTTTTCAAATACACAATCTTGGGTGTGACTCTTTGATACATATCAATCCAGAATGCCTAACTATTGTTACAAAAATGACTTCAATATGCTTTCAATATGCTTCAAAATGCTTTCCCTTGAGGGAAACTGGTATGTTTATGAGAGCTGAACTCCAAGTAACTGAGATTAGCCAAAATATAATCTTGTTCAAGCCATGTGTGTGTATTAGAAGATCACTGGTATAATCCAAGGTCTGAACACAATTTATTCAGAGCACTATATCATAAGGACCTTTACTTTAGTGACTACAAATCTGGATTTCTCTTTCTTGCAGCTAAATCAAGTGATGAAAATTTTAGAAGAATCCAAATAAACATGCACATTTCAGAGCACACAGAATGGTTGACCTTTAAAAAGAAAGGAGTTCTCAATCATAACAAAAGGAGAGCTGGTGCCCTATATTATTCTGAATGATCATAAACAGTTCCAAAGGTACTTGCATATATCTCAAGAATATAGCAGTACAATAAAGAAAAAATGTTACTAAGAGTTTTTGTCTTATATGTCTCAGTAACCTTTGGAAACTGACTTTCCATACTAAGATTTGACTCACAATGTGTCTTTTATTTTAAAGGAAAGAAATTATTTCAGATAATGACTTTTTTTGTTTTGTTTTGTTTTGTTTTGTAATATGATCTGTTCATGTCTTTATAGACTATGGGACATTGCAAATGACATAAGTATTTGCTTGAAATTGTCATCAATATTTTGCTTCTCCCAGCAGCAGATGGCTTCATGTCGAGATCATACCAGAGAAATTCAACAGAATGAAGCAATGAAAGTAAGTTTATCCATAAGAAATAATAATTAATAATAATAACAATAAAAAAATCTTAATCTTAAAGGCATACTGATGGTGTAAAATCTAGTAATATGCAAACTGTTCTGATTATTTAGTAAAGTGAATAAAAAGTCCTCAGACATTAAATAGATATTATGCTAAGACAACAGCTTATATTTGTGTTTAGAAAAAACAAACAAACAAACAAAAAACACAAAAACAAACAAACAAAAAACCACTAGTAGTATGTGAAACAACATATCCAATGAATGATGTTAATTTTTAGTGTACATCTAAATTTTCTGTTCATGCCTAGATCAGCTATCATATATATATGAGGGATTTTTTAGTACTTCCTTTCCTTTTTATGTTCTCATACTTCTGACTGAAAAAAAAAAAAAAAAAAAAAAAAAAGAACAAGGTAAACAAGGTACATATGATTACAAAAAAAAATTTAATGGGTAGATTATATATTTCCCAATATATGGGAAAAGAGTATAATATGGACAAAGAGCACAACAGGTTGTGGAAACTTAGGAAAGCTGAGTTTACAGCAGCAATGATGGATGCATCTAAAATAGCACTAATTAAATATGATCTTAGTTGAAGGTCTTGTTCAATTAAGGGGGCAGTGTCACAGAAAAGGATCAAAAAATAAATCTAGAATGCTACACAGAGAGATACTTTAAGGTGTATCAGCACAGAGCTGCCTGGTACTATTCAACAGAGCAAAGTTAGAGAAAAGACTAGGAGAATCTTCAAGTCACATTCAAAAACATCCATGAGCAATGTAGAATGGGACCTGTTGCCCAAAACTTTCTCATAAAAATTATAAAAATTTCATAGAAATGTCAATTAGAGACAGCAAGTAGACTGTCTTTTGAATTGTTAGGAAAAACTTAGCATGTGAGAGAAAAATAAACATTTTTCTCAGATGATGGCTGTTTAAAACTGAATATCCCATAGCTTTAGGTGGTCTCATAACAGCCATACTACAGATTATGACTCTACATAGCTTGAGGGTGCTACATGTCTTTATTGCTACATTTGTTCTACTGTGCTGTACAGAATTAAGATTTTTGTTTGTTTGTTTGTTTGTTTTCTGATCATTTTTTATAACTGGGTGACATTCAGTGAGAACTGATGAATCCTAGAACTCAAACACTACTTCCAATTCTTTTTTAAATGCAGTTTATGTGAATAGTTCCTAACAGAGAAAAAAAAAAA
>NC_048893.1:168269589-168284258 GCF_011077185.1 Oxyura jamaicensis
AAGAAAAGAAAAGAAAAGAAAAGAAAAGAAAAGAAAAGAAAAGAAAAGAAAGAAAAGAAAAGAAAAGAAAAGAAAAGAAAAGAAAAGAAAAGAAAAGAAAAGAAAAGAAAAGAAAAGAAAAGAAAAGAAAGAAAAGAAAAGAAAAGAAAAGAAAAGAAAAGAAAAGAAAAGAAAAGAAAAGAAAAGAAAAGAAAAGAAAAGAAAAGAAAAGAAAAGAAAAGAAAAGAAAAGAAGGTACTGCCTATCAGTGTCTGAGTGAATAAACAGAAGCCAAAACTCTACTAGAGTGGCTTTGGTTTGTCTAGTGGTTTGGGCAGGAAGAATTTCAAATATTTATAAGCTAGACATTAATCTTTTTTTCCCCTTGTTTTTCCTCAGGATAGGGTCTATTTAGACTGAGAGACAGGCTCCTTTACAGCTTGTGACTTTCATATGAAAGCTAGAGTATTAAGAGAATACTCTTTTCCAGCTCATCATTATGATATGGGATGTGCCTGTGAACCTTGGATACTGAAAACATTCATGTTTCACTAGTTCAGATGTAGTAATAATAATATCTCTTTCAATCTCTGCTCTTATTATTTAGTTAGTCTCTTTTTGTAGAGGGGAAATCTTAGATGTTTTTTAACATAGTTGCTTGAGTGAGTAACAACAAAAATCTCTTTTCAAAGCTCCACGTTAGAATGATCTCCATTCAAGCAGGTGACCTGCTTTTCCAAAGTACATTACATGTCATTCAAAAATAAATTAATTCCTTTTGCAATTAATTATTTCCAAATTACAGGATCTTGTAATTTATTTTTAAAAAAAAAAAAAAAATAAATCTAAAATTCATTCTGAATTCAAACTTAGATTCTGCATCAGAGAATAATGAAATATTTGAGTAACTAATGATTTACTATGATTATGTTGGCTTTCCACATTTTAATTTCCTTTTCATAGAGTAACATAGTTGTTAAGGACTATTCTTTTTCTGTTTTTCAAGATACATTTGGAATATTTGTATAAGCAAATTGACATATGAATAGTCCTAGCATGAGCATAAAGATTAATAGAGGACCAAAAAAGGGAGTATCCTTCCAAAGATTCAGTGAAGAAGAAGAACTTCTAAACACTAGGCC
The DNA here is from genome assembly GCF_011077185.1 of Oxyura jamaicensis. Taxonomy (NCBI): domain Eukaryota; kingdom Metazoa; phylum Chordata; class Aves; order Anseriformes; family Anatidae; genus Oxyura; species Oxyura jamaicensis. The sequence continues at coordinate 168,270,711 of NC_048893.1, forward strand.
AGACTGCAACAGGTTTAAACCACATATCACATGTAATCATTTTTGGGGACTATTTTTGTTAAGGAGTGGTTACATCATAGTGCTGAGTGAGGTCAATAGTTAAAAATTAGGTGAAAATATAGGGAAAATGAGTTACACAAAAAATGCCTGAGGTAAAACGTTCATTCTAATGATATAGTTGCTAGTAGTCTAAAGGTTCAGAAGGCCAAAATGAAAAGGTAATAAGACTTCTTAGAAATTTCATAGAAACATAGAATTGTTTGGGTTGAAAGGGACCTTAAAGATCATCTCGTTCCCACCTCGCTGCCATGGGCAAGGACACCTTCCACTAGATCCCCATCCAACCTGGCCTTGAACACTTCCAGGGATGAAGCATTCACAACTTTGCTGGGCAAATCCTTGGCATCATACTCTTCAGACATATGTGGCCTATGGTAGTGTGATACGCCTGCTAAGACTAGGTAGGTATTCTCTTATTGATACTGGAATTTTTACATGTCTTAGCTTCATCTCTCAAAATGAAGTGTCACTCGCTTCTTTAATGTAGTTTACTATCTAAAAAGAGCAACCATGGGAAAAAAGATCCACAAAATAAAAACGAGCAAATCAAGCTAAAATAGATTGTTAATTAGCTTATTACTCTAATTCTCCTATTAATTACACATTATCAAGTAAACTGTCAAATTTTTTAAAATATAATTTAATAACTTGAGAAGGTAGCAATCTTGGTTAACTCTCAGAATATTATACATTATCATTTTCAGCAATGTTCTTCAGACAAATAGCTACTACAGGGATATGACATCTAAATCACTCCTAGACTAAAACTAGTTCAGTTATGATAATCTGCTCATATTATACATCTGATCACAGAGTCACAAGAAACACTGCTATACAATTTAGGAAGATACAGCTTCTTACCTTTCAAATTCAGATAGAAATAAACTAGATGCAGATAGTATTGTTTATTATAATTAAATGTGGAATTAAAGCACAAATTTGAGACATCTCTGAGACAGGAAAGTTTGGTGTGTTTGAATATTGGTAAGTACTGTTCTAACCTCACTTAAGATCTTAGTTTCTTGGTTAATATATTTGTTTAATTACATAGACTTACTGGTCTCCTAGCAGAGTTAGAAAGAACCAGTTCAGGAGTAATGTTTATAAAACACTGGGAAAATATGAACTACAAATACTATATAGTTAAACATAATTGTGACTCCAGTGTGTTTTCTCAATTTCAGGGAACTAATATGTCATTGTAATTTTTTAAAAATAAAATAAAATAAAAAATATGATTCTCTTGTCTCAGGTGATTAACATTAACAATACTGCAATGCTGTAGGAGGTCTGGAAGTTACTTGCTAGTGGATATTGCATCTGAGCTACTGGACTGCTTCAGCAACCTATTAGAAGAACAACAGCAACAACAAAAAAAATCTTATAGTTGTCTTTTAGACTTACTAGTATCACATGGTATAAGGTAGAAAAAGTGTTTGTTCTTTTTTTGTTGTATCAGGAATGGTTACAGTATGGTCTAATATTATTATTATTATTTTTTTTTTTTTCTAGCTGGTCACCATTTCCCTCCTGAGCCTTTAGCATCAGCCAGTGGTAACATTTGAGTAGCTTCTTTTGACAGAAAAAATAAATAAGTGAAAGTAAGTGAAAATCCTATTCAAATATGTTACAACTCAGAAGTGCATGAGAAAAAAAAAAAAAAAAAAAAAAAAAAAAGAGAGAGAATAAAATAGGATGTATAATTATATAATTCAATATGTTATAAATTCCAAGTACATTGAAATAAACAACAAGTAAGATTATTCAAGATGTGAAGAAAATGAAGAGACAGAAAAAAATAATAAATAACATCAGGATACCAATCATACATTCCAAGATCAAGACTGAATATTATTCTATGTTTGCAACACTGACTGATTTTTTATATTTTATTTTTTCACCTGTAGCTGAATTTTCAATAACATCTTAGAGAAAAAAAAATGGGTGAAACTGTTCCACATGTAAAATCATAACTATACAGTTTGTTCCTTATCTTGCCCTGCTCATAACTTAGAATCTGAATTGGAGTTGTTTTTGATGGACAAAGTAAAATGAATGAACAGCACTGTTTTGAGCAAGATTTAATCTTTTCTTCATTTTTGCCAGACAGGTAGATGCTATAACAGCATAATCCATTATGATTTGTTGTAATAAAACTAGAGTCTTAACTGATAGGTTATTAAAACAAAGGTGACATATTTTTTAGTAAAAAACTCTTTAATGATTAAGCTGACAATCTCCACAGTCATTAAGGACACAGATAACCACATTTTCACCATAGCATATAGACAGTAATTGCCATAAATTACTATTAACTAATGTCAAACAACCAAATAGCCAAATTCCCATTCAGATTACTAAAAAAGTAGTCTTTACAGAGATTGTAAATACATATCTCACAATAGTCTTTATGGGCCCATCATCACAAGACAGCCATCTGCCCATCAAAGGCTCATCTCCACAAGCCCATAGGAATATGTGGATGCAGAATGGCACATAGGATCCTAAATTAAGGATACCTGAGGAACAGACACCTTATATGGGCCCCTCCCAAGGCTGTTCCAGTAGAGCCATGAGCCCCATTTTTCAGGTGTAAAACCCATCAAGATGAGTAACTGGGGACAGCTCTCCTGATCATCTTTCAGACTAAGGAGTCTGGGCTGTTTAGAGGTGTGGGACACAGTATGGGATGCAGAGGAAGAGGATCAGTTCAAGACTGCACAGGACTTCTTATGTGATGTTAGAGAAGGAACCAAAATAATAAAAAATGAGGTGTTTAGGTGCTTTTGGGAGGAAGAGTTAAAAGAGGACAGGAGGGGGCAGGGGAATGATAAAAATTTGTGGTCCCAGATGTCATCCTCAGTTTGTAAAGAAGTTGATCATGGGACATATTAAAGTTGGTTTGCTGCAGATTTCCATTACACGACTCTTCTAATTTGAATGACTCTTTCTACTATATGCATTAGAACATCTACCATCCCAAACACAAAACAGGAGGCTATCAACAACAGACACCAAACATCAGCCAATTCTTGTATGGAAGTGTGGACTGCTGGCCAGAGGAGAAGGAAATCAAATTGATTATTTCTAATCCCTGTTTGCTGTCTTAGTGAAGTGTTGCAAATTGCATTAAAAAATACTTAGAGACTTTGGAGGTAGGAGACAGACAACAGGTGGACAGAATGTAACTGAATAAGTTTAACAGTATTCATTGTGTAGTTTGAAGATTCAAAGTTAAATTTAGAGAACATATGTTAGAAGATTTACTATTGCTTCAATTAGTTTGGGGTCATAGCTACCCAATTAGTTCGGCTCATAAAATTAAAGGACATAGTTCTGCGACTCTCACACAGCTCATAGGAGGATTAGGTTGTCGGAATGGTATTTAAAGCAATCAACTATGAAATGACTGACAGTAAAGTTGTATTTTAAATTACTGTCTATATAAGCTCCTCATGTATTTTTTTCAGTGGACAATAAGGTATTTCAGTAAGTGTAAGCAACAAAACACTTTGTGTTGGGTTTATGTGGCAAGGTTTTGATAGCAGAAGTACGCGTGCTATAAGGATGGCCTCTATGAGAATATGAGGAGAGTTCAGAAGTTGCCCTATATTACATAAAAGCCAGTTCTAGCCCACTCAGAATGGGACGTGTTGTTGGTCAAAGCCGTGACAAAGTAACATTTGTTGTGCCTCTGCAAGAGCATATCTTAGAAAGGCTAAAAAAACACAGCAAAATCTGTGAGAAAGAGAACTGAGAAAATGTGGAGAGAAACAACCCTGCAGACACACTAAGTTCAAGGAAGAAAGAGGCGGGATGAGTCACTCCAGGTATCTGAGCTGAGATTCCCCTGAAGCCTGCAGAGAGGACAGTGGTGGAGCAGGCTATCCCTCTGCAGTCCATGGTGCACCACTCTAGAGCAGATATTTACTCTGCAGCCTGAGAGAAAACCCATGATGGAGCAGTATCACACAGGAGCAGATCCCACACAGGAGCAGATCCTCGGCCAAAACTTCAGCCCATGGAGAAGAGTACACAATGGAATTAGTGGTCTGTTGGGAGCTGCCACCTGTGGTGGACCCATGCTTGAGCAGTCTGTTCCAGAGGGACTGTAACCACTATAATGGACACAATGTGGAACAATTCTTGAAGAACTGCAGTCTGTGGGAAGCCCACATAGGACCAATTTGGGAGGGAGTACATCCTGTAGGTGGGACTCCATGGTGGAGCCTAGAAGAGTGTGAGGAAGAGCGGCAAAGAAGAAGTGTTACGGATTGACTGCAACCCCCATTCCTCTGTGAAGCTCTGGGAAGAGGTGAGGTGAATGAGGGGAAGGTGGTTTTAGTTTGCTTTTAGTTCTCACTGTTCTAGTCAATTAGTAATAGGAAATAAATTACATTAATCTCCTCATACTGAGTCTTTTTTGCCTGTGACAGTACTTGGTGAGTGATCTCCCTGTCCTTATCTCAACCTAGAGCTTTTTTTTTTTCATTATATTATTTTCTCCCTCTGTCCTTCTGACAAGGGGTAGTGAGAGAACAGCTATATGGTGCTTAGCTGCTTGCAACCCATTGCACACTAGAATATTTTATCTAGAAAGTTGTTTTAAACTCTGCTTCTTTCCAGAAACAGGCAGAGGGTTGTATACTACATTTACTGGTTCCCTGGTGGAAAATAAAATAAAATAAAATTTTAAAAATGTTGTTTTGTTTTGATTGCTTGTTTTCTTTTCCTTCTGTACCCGGTGGCTAAAGAATGTATTCCTGATGTGAAATATACAGATTAATTTATTTTCTCCACCCGGACAGATTTGCATTGTCACTATGAAATCCTATGAAAGTTCTGACAATAACAGCCAAGGCTTGTATGCTTTGTCCTAAGACTGCTTGTTTTCATGAACAGATTTACCACCCAGTGGTCCATTCTGTTTTCTGCAGTCATCTCAGAACTACTTTATTAACTTACCCATAGGTGTGTTACAAATTCTCCTTAAGGAGAGTTATAACTTCCAATTTTACATGCAAGATTATACAGTGAATCCTTATCCTTTTGCAAAATACGTTTTTCTTGGATTCCAGTGCAAGCTTGTAGAAACATGGTTCAGTAACTTTGAAACTATTAGAAAATTTCAAGAAAATTTGACATAAGTTCAGACATCTCAAAAAGGGGCTGGGTTCTCACAAAGAACTTTAAAACGTCTGTCTTTCTAAACTGTACTGTGTGTAGGTGTTCAGGTGTCAGCCATGGGGAGGCTGCAGTATTGTGCCTGTGAGGAGGGGACAGGGCTGCTCCATGCTGGACACAATCTGTTCCAGCCAGTTGCAGTGGCCCCCTCAGAGGACATGGAAAATATATTTAAGAAAAGGGCAAAACACATTATAGTGTGAGAAGTGAGGGGGAAAATAATGTGAAAAACAACTCTGTGAACACCAAGGTCAGAGAAAAAGGGGGGGAGGGGGAAGAGGTACTCCAGGTACCGGAGCAGAGTTTCCCCTACAGCCCATGGAGACACCACAGTGGAGCAGGTGAGGAGGAAGTTAGGAGTTAGGAGGAAGGAGTGTCAAAGAGGAGCTGTTATGCAATGGCCACAAGACCCCATTCCCCTTTCATGCCTGTGTCACAGAGGGGAGGTGGAAGTAGAGGGGTTGTGAATTATGTAATGAAGATGAGCCTGGAAAGAGGGACAGTCTGTGGAAGAGGAGTTTTAATTTTGTCTTTGGTTCTCACCATCCTACTCTCTCTTTAACTGACAATTAACTAAATTAATTTTCCTCAATCCAAGTCTGTTTTGCCTGTGACAGTAAGAGGTAAATGATCAGGGATCTCCCTTTCGTTATCAACTTTCTTGTTCCTGTTCACCCCACCAAACAGGAGGAGTGAGCAAATATTTTGGTGGTCATTTAACCACTGAACTGCTAACTTTGGCTATTAACCAAAGTCAACCCACAGAAACTGCACTACAGTTACAGGAACGTTTTTTCTTAATTCAGCTTGAGGCGTCTGACAGTAGAACAGATTTTGGACACAAATGCATTTTGTTTTTTCTTCAAGGACTGAAGAAATTGTATCTTGTTTCTAAGGAGCAAGAAGTATTACCTACATTGAAGCTCTTTCCTACACAGAATTTGAGTCAAGGAATTATTTAGATAAATTTTATACAACTTTTATGTAGCATATACCTAAACTGAATACTATTTGTGTACGTACACTATGTAAGTATATATATGTCCACGTTAAAATGGTCTTGCATGAATCAAGATCATTCCTGATGACTCTTTTGTGGTTGATGTGAACATCATCTAATGTGCATGCTGCATATATAGCTTCCATGTGTGCCAGTAACATTGTATCTGACTAATGTACACATACATGCATGTATATGTACAAGCACATATGTGCATATATATTCATCAATGTGTACATAAATGTATAGCTAAATATTCTCATAACTTTTCATTTTCTAATCCCCTCTGAGCTATATAATCACCTGTGCTAGCCCTTTTTTCTTTCCTTATTTTCTATTCAATTTTTATTACTGCTGCTGCTATTTTAGTATTTTTTCAGAAAACAAACAAACAAACCAAAAAAAAAAAAAAACATTACACACAATCATAAGATAAAATATATGTACATAACATCTGTGCAGATCAGGTACAGTCATAGTGTTCTGTTACCATTCACCATTTGTGAGTACATCTCACAAAACACTCCAAAAAAAAAAAAAAAAAAAAAAAAGGTCTGGGATTCTCATAACATTTCACATCAGACAGAGCAGCATGTTTTTTTAATGATCATTTCAGGTTCAGCTGAAAATAATGATCAATTTCAGCAAGCTAACAGATGTTAATGATTGATTTTTTACAAAACATTTTTCTTATGAGAATCACCTCTCACAATATTACAAGATTTTAACTGGATTCAGGTAAAAGCTAAGAAGAGTCAGCACTGTGAATATTCTTCTCTGTTTTAAAACTTAAATCTTGAACCATGTATACTTGTTTCTCTTGCTAAATGGAAATTGAGTAAAGCACTAAAATTATGACTTGTCAGCCTAAATAAATAAATAAATAAATAAATAAATAAATAAATAAATTGGCAATGTATTTATAAATTTTGCAGAGTTTAAATATATATATATAATAACAAAAGGCTGTATAATCTGAACCAAAATCAGACATAAACAAAGAATAGAAAGAGACTGTCAACAGAAGAGGGAAGACTGGGTGTGCTATGTACAGTTGAACAATCCCTTGCTCAGGGATTGACAAGTAGACAAGTTTACAACAGCAGACAAGTTTATTATTATTATTATTATTATTATTGCCAGTAAAATATCAGCTAAAATCCTGTACCAAACCTTTGCCAATCCTGTACCATTTACTAAAATCCACTGTGAAACACTACTATCTTAAAATAATAAAATAATATCATAATAAAGTAATAAAATAATAAATAAACTGTGTAACAAAATAGAGGGGACTAGTTCAACACAGATAAGACACAAAATACCAGAATTTTCATCCTTTGGAACAGAAGAGGCAAAATGGAGAAAACATCATATTTCCTTGGCAATGCTGCATGCAAAACTGACACTACGTGCACCATAAATCTGATGGCTTTTTCAGATGTATGGAAACACATTTTCAATGTATGGAAATACATTATGGAAATATATACATTAATGTATTTCCATACATTTTCAATGTATGGAAATACATTAAACCTCAAAACTTACAATTTATTTCCAGAGTCAAAATAATATTTTCCCTCATTTGAAGAACTGTTTTGCTGACACTTCAGAATAGAATCACAGGAAGGACATCTGCATTTTAGAATTTCCTTGTGAGTATTCTCTGTCCAAGCACAAGGAGAATGCATCTCTATCAGTATATTTTATTGAAGGTCTGTAATAAATGTCATAACAGTTATCATCTAAAATCAAAGCAACTATTTGAAATTTTGCTTCTGGATTGAGAAGAATGCTTATCTTTGCTCCCCGTATTTTTACTAATCATTCCTGGTCTGTACTGTAAATAAATTATATATATATATATTTCTAATTCTGACATGGGTGTGTATAAGACAGAGTTAATTGTTCTTTGTAGAGGCTTGCATAATGCTGTGTTTTCTTGATTTGTTGTTGTTGATACTGTTTTGCTTTTTTGATGAAAATAGTGGTGATAACACACTGATGTGTGTTTTAGTTTTGCAGAGCAGTGCTTACAAAGAGTCAAGGACTTCTCAGCTTCTCCTGCTGCCTTGCCAGGGAGGAGGTTTGGAGTGCACAAGGAGCTGGGAGTGGATACAGCCAGGGCAGCTGACCCAAACCGACCAAGGGAGTATTCTATACCATACGGCATCAAGGTCAGAAATAAAACTGTGCAGAGATGGCTGCAGAGGAGTACTGCTTAGGGACTCAGGCATCAGTCAGCTAGTGTTGAGAGATAGTATTCTGCAACATTTTTTTTTTTTTCCTTGCCTTCTTATTAAACTGCTCTTATCCACAGCCTTTCCCTCATCCACTAAGTGGGCCATCATGCCATAGAAGGCGATCAGGTCAGTCAGGTAGGACCTGCCTTTCATAAACCCATGCTGATTGGGTCTGATCACCTGGTTGTCCTGTATGTGCCATGCAATGGCACTCAGTTTGATCTGCCTGACCTTACCTGGCATCAAGGTCAAACTGACAGGCTTGCAACTCTCTGAATTCCTCTTCTGGCCCTTCTAGTACATGGCTGTCACATTCACCAGCCTCCAGGACCTTCCTGGATAGCCAGGGCTGTTGGTAAATGATTGAAAGTGGATTAGCAAGCACTTCCACCAACTCCTTCAGCACCTTTGGGTGGATCCCATCTGTCCCCATAGATTTGTGGATGTTCAAGTGGTGTAGTAGGTTGCTGACCATTTCCCCATGGATTATAAATACATAATTCTTCTCCCTGCCTCTGTCTTCCACCTCAGAAGGCTAGATACCCTGAGAAGAATTAGTCTAATAAAGACTGAGGCAAAGAAGGCATTAAGTACCTCAGCTTTTTGCTCATCTCTTGTCATTATTTTTCCCCCCACATCAATATATCCCCAATATACGCTGTGGATTCTCCTTTTCTTTTCATATATTTATAAAAATATTATTATTGTAAGGTAAACTCTGGCTGAGCTTTGACACTTCCAATTTCCTTCCTGTATAACCTTACAGCATCTCTGTAGTCTTTCTGAGTTTCTGCCCCCTTTTCTGAAAGTCATAAACTTACTTTTTTCTTGAATTCTAGAAGATTCTCTCTGATCAGCCAGGCTGGTCTTCTTCCCAAATGGCTTGTCGTTCTGCACATAGGTACAACCTGCTCTTGTGCTCTCAAGATTTAATTCTTGAAGAATGTCCAGCCTTCCTGCACTCCTTTGTCTTTTAGAACTACCTCACAAGGGACGCTGTCAAGCAGATCCTTATATAGGTCAAAATCAACCCTATGAACATCTAAAGTACCTGTTCTGCTCATCACACTCCTTGCTTCCCTAAGGATCAAGAACTCTACCATCTTGTGAACTCTGTTGCCCAAGACAGCCTCCAAACTTCACACTACTCACAAGGCCTTCTCTGTTAACAAGCAAAAGGGCAAGTGGGGCACCTTCCTTTGTCGATTCCCTCGCCACCTGACTGTTCCAACTGTGACTGCTACAAAGTTATTACCTTGAAACTAGGAAACTATTCAAAACCTTGTTTTGTCAGAAATACTTTGTAAGTCTTGATCTAGATACAATAAATGGCATATCTAGTGTGTGAAACAGAACTGGGTATAATACAGATTTCTAATTGTATTTTTGCACTGAAACATGAGACAACTGGCATGTTTCATTAGATAAGACTGTTATTTTGGACAGGTATATTATGTATATAGGTATGCAAGCCTTCAGGATCACTTGTATACAGCACTGCATTTTTTAGAAAGGCAATCACATCAACCAGCAGCACAGGAACTCAGAATTATACTTGGAGTTGTAGAGAGTTTAGATCATAGTTTGCAATTCACAACCAACAATACCAGAACTCTGGAAATTCATATGCCTCCAGATACAGGTACTGGTACAGATGAAACTCCGTGGCACCAGAGTGATGAAGTTGCCAACCAAAACCTTTTGTGGGGCCAAGAAAACAGTTCAGCTGAGAATTTTAAGTTTCCACATTTGGACAACATGAATAGCTTACTGGTATACATCAAAAGACATGAACAGAATGCCATTTACTGTTATGGAATTTTAGACACTGCTCACAGATTAATCTACTTAGAGAGAAGGATCTATCTCTTCTTTCAAAACATAGTTCTGGTGCTGCTTAAAATGTTCTATGGTGGTCTGAGACAACCATTTGTGTTTCAGATATATGCTAGAAAGCTAATAGGAGACTGGTGTTCTTGTGAAATGGACTTTGTTAAGTCAGATTACTGTAGAAAACCTCACCTAGCTCTCAAGTCCCGTGTTAAGGCAAATGAATCTCACCTCAAGAATTCAATTTCTGTGCACAAACTGCTAGACTGTTGCACTTGTGTTCATTTTAATTTAGTTAAATGCTTCTGAAACAATCTGCATGCCTAGCATTTTGGACTGTCTGTGGAAGAAGCTCTATATTATTATTCCTGAACCTAAAGAGCACCAAAAGGACAACAGTAACCATCAAGTAGTGACTAATCAAGAAGTGACTAGTCAAGAAGTGACTAGTTGGCTAGTCACAGTTTCTAACTAGAAAAAAATACAGAGATAACATAGGAGAAAGAAACCAAAGAGGAAACTACCTTTATTAAGACCCCCCCAAAAAAAGACAAAAAAAAAAAAAAAAAAAAAAAAAAGACGCACACAAAAAAAGCAGAATGAGTCAGTAGTTCTGCAGGTCCTATACACACTGAACAAAAGTTTTAGTTTTATACAGAAAATAAGAGGAAGGCACTAGAGAAATACGAAGAATCCTCTGTACAGAGTGGGTATGTTGAGCAAGGTGGAACGGACAAGGTTGCAATAACAGAGGGCAAGAGATGACAGAACAATACAAAAAAAAAATGATATAGAATCATAAGGTAGAAAAATAAAACCTAAGAACATAATAAATAAGTAAAACAAGGTAAAAAAACAGAGAAAGGTCAAAAGAAACAACAAGAATGAGGAATAAAGTGTGTGGGGGAAACAGCAGGAGCTGAAATAGTTTAAACCAGCAGACATTACGAAGTTTGTAGATGCAGATAAGTTTTGAATACTGCAAACATGACAATTTTAGTTGTTGTTCCTTTTCATTTTGTATCTACAGTGTTGTTACAGATAACAAGCAATAAGATACAAACTATTACTTCCTGGTTGTGATGCAATTAAATCTGAAATCAAGACAGTGGAGATAGATATACTCAATATATATGTATGTATTTTTTTAGTGATATTATCCTTGTTCTAAAGATATACAGTACCCATTTAATTTGCAAAAAGGAATTCTGAGGATACCATCTATGTGCTGATTACTTTGTAAAAAGGAAACTTCTTCTGACTTAATAATTCAAGAACCAAATGCCTGAACTATTTACATGAAGTTAAAAATAAAATAAAATAAATAAAAATAAATAAAATAATAATAATAAAAAATAAATAAAATAAATAAAATAAAATAAATCTAGTACAGGAAAAACATGTTACAAATGTTTCTGTAAAGTACATAGGGTGTTATATTGGCTTATATAGTGTAGCAAAAATGTATAACAAGCTATCAGTGAGTTGCCACTAATATTTAGTTGATATGAAAACTGATAGGACTTTTTACACTGTTAGTACCATAACCGGTCTATACACAATTTGATTTGGAGGACTGGAACAGCTGCAACATCTAAATTCTAAAGGAATTTAAAGGAACCATGGTTTTTTTGTTGTTGTTTTGTTTTTGTTTTTGGTTTGGTTTGGTTTGGTTTGGTTGGTTGGTTGGTTGGTTGGTTGGTTTTTTTTTTCCTTTCCCAATCTCTGCTTTGGCCAGTAAATTATAGCAACTATTCTATGAATAACATTTAAAATTGGCAAACACAGGAAGTAAGATGTGTCATTTTCAAAAGCTCATGTCCATATAAACAATACAAAAGAATTTTTTATAATATTTTGCATACTGTGATCCCTGATATACAATTTCTTATCAGAGTATGGAAAGAAGATAAAAAATTAGAATTATTATGATTTTTTTAAGGAATTTTAGACTTCTAGATTATCCACAAATGCTGTTTAGTTACCAGAATATGATAAAATATGTCACTTCATAAGATAAAAGTCTATATTACTTTGAACAAAAATAAATAATTATGGTTACCTTATGTATGTATGTTTATATGTCTGAGAGGAGAAGATCAGAAGGTCCCGAAAGGCTTTTAAAATTATGTTCCTGCTGGTACTAAGGACATTGTTCTTGGCATATCTCAGCACTCCAACCGACTCAGTTTGCACACTATAAATCTATGGCAGAAGAAAAAAAAGCATCTTATGAATTCCCCAGAGAAAAATAGCTCACCTTCTTTAAAAATTTATTTCTTGTACAAATAAATAAACAAACAAATAATGTATATTCATTTGGGAACTGTCTCATAGATATCTGTTTAAATATTATGGTGTGCAAGAAAGTTTACTTGGTAAATAGTTGATATCGATAAGAAGGAAAACACTAACTGCTAAGCTGCATAATGTTTATTTAGTACAGAACTGCAAATACAGTGAAAACTATTTTTGATTCACTCCTATCTACTTTAAGAAGTAAGTAGATTTACTTATGTGGATAGTCAATGAACTGATTTCTGCTAAATAATTACACAGCTTACTTTCTTGTCTTTATATTTTCTTTATAATGTAATACAGTTTAGTACTTTTATGTTTATTCTAAAGACAAATTTTGAAACAAGAGCAAAATTCAGTTCTGTTCCAAATCTATTCAAATCTGTTCCCAATGCACAAACATATTACAGAGATCTAGTAGCTGTATACATAGATGTATGTTATGTGCTCAGGTGCTTGCTTTAAATGATAGAATATTGCCAATATCAATAAATGTGTGATTATTTTGGATTACCAGGAATTGAGTTTTGTTCATCATTAGTCCATCTGCTAACAAATTTTAGAAAAAGGCTTTTAAAATGTAAGCTACTGGATCACTTAATCTATTGGTAGAGCTGAGAAACATATGACCAATCTTTGCTTGTAATCGGTGAAAAAACAGTCCAATTGAAAGTAGCGTAACTAAAGACAGAAACAAGGCTATGACAATGAGAAAATGAAAACATACTAAAGAATCAGCTGAAAGCAGACATCAGAGATGAAGCCAAATCTTGAATTTGGAAGTTATGTACCTCTCCTTAGATACAATATGGAACAAAAAAATGAAAAGAGAGAAAGGGTGTTGAAAGAGACATTTAGGTGGGTGCCACATTGTACTCTTTCTTTTTCTTTTCTTTTCTTTTCTTTTCTTTTCTTTTCTTTTCTTTTCTT
>NC_048893.1:168284268-168307423 GCF_011077185.1 Oxyura jamaicensis
CTTTTCTTTTCTTTTCTTTTCTTTTCTTTTCTTTTCTTTTCTTTTCTCTTTTCTTTTCTCTTTTCCTCTTTTCTCCTTCAGAAATATCATAGAGTGTTATTTCATTTCTAAAGTATATGTTTTATTTTTCAATTTATTGTTCAAATATTCATATCAAACTAGATGCTGTTCTTGAATTTAATGGCAAAATGCCCATTGATTCCAACATAAGAAGTGGGCCTGTTATACATTATTTAAATTTAAAAACAGGGTAGAATGATTAGAGAAGCATTTTTTTTTTTTTTCAATGCATTCTTTGCATATTTTCAAATAAGTATATTAATTATCTTGATTATTTCCACAGAGAGTAATTATACACATCTTTGAAGCTCTTAGTGTAAATATTAGAAAGAGGGAATATATAAACAGATTATACTAAGAAAATACCTTTGGGCAATTTGAATAATTACCGTGCATAGTGCTGCTGGTGAACTGCCTACTTTTGGAGTTCTACACCTGCTACTTTAGACACATTTTTGGCTCTGAACTTCCTAGGAAACATTACTTCATCACATACAAGAAGGATTGTAAATTAAATCCACATTGCAGGATTAAAAGTATTTTCTTAATAAAATCATTAGCTTTCAAAATATAGCACACTAATATTAGTTACTAGTATATCTCTGTAAATTAACAGAATGTAACATCAATCAAATTTCCACAGTGAGGTGAATAACCTGCTTCAACTTCATGGAAGATATTTAATCTTTATTCTTACTTCAACCTGACTCTTTATAGTGTCAGAGAAGACAAATCTGTAGCTATGATGAAAATTACATCAGAGTTGAATATAAGTATGAAGCTGAAGATGTAGTTCAGTTCAGTTAAAAGTAGCCAGGACTTCATAGGTACTAAGATATATCACTCAGTCCATATGGATTTCATCAACACCCTATCTCATTTTAGATGACAGTCAACACCCATTTATACTGAGATAGCCCCCAGATTCTTAAATTCAGGGGTATAGATATTTAAGTCTTATTTACACTCAGAAGTGATTTCTAAAGAATGCAGTCAATGAAGTATGGAAAGTGATTCATTTTATAAGACACAAGGAAATTAAACATATTTGTTAAAATTTAGGTTTCTAGTGTTGTTTAAAATGCCTTACAGTTCACCATACTCCTGAATGAATCTGGTAGATACACACAGGAGACATGTGCCCTTCAGATTTAGCTCACTGGCTAATGAGTGACCAAAACAAAAAGGCACAGGATGTCTATGATTAAACAGATGAATGGAGTTATAACATTGTCTGAGTTGAACTGATTCTTCAGGGTAAACTGGACTTTCCCCTGGCTGTTTTGCCATATGTATATATTGAGGTGGGTTAATCTGTTGTTGGATCCCACCTGAGGACTTTTCCAAGTATGGGGATCACTTAAGGATGCAACATAATTTAAATGTATGAGTCTCCAATTAGGCCTCTACCACTGAGATATTCAGCTGAGAATTCTAAGAGAAATAGTCACTTCAAGAGGATGGTTTATGTTATTTTAAGATAGATATCTAAAATAGAACAGAAGCATTACCTTGTAGAATTTTTCTTGATGGTAGTTATAAATGGAGTCTAAGGAGATCAGCTGAGATTTAGATCATATAACATTGGGATTTATATTTCAGATCTTATCTTTATTGAAGAGCTATTCTCAGATTTATTTGTCCATCTTTGAATCTACTACAAATCACATGGTGAATCTGATCTGGCAGCAAATTTGCGCTTCTGTATTAATCAAATTCTGCATCTTATGAAGTGTTAATCAATGTTACAGTAAAAATTAGAGAACAATATGTAAAAGATAATATATATAATTTAAAATATATAATTTAAAAGAATATATATATACTTGTATATTTATATATGTATTAAATAATTTATAGATAGATAGACAGATATGTGTGTGTGTATATTTATTTTTTAGGATAATGCATAGATGGGAAATATTTCTTCCCAAATATTTTATATATTTGGTAAATAAAGGGTATTAGTGCTGGATGAGTGGTTGCAGTGTGCATGTGGGACTGTTCAATCTAATTCATAGCCTCAGGCATACATGTGAATAGCTAGCAAAAATTAAGATTAAGTTTAGGGGACAATTTATTTATTTTGTTTTTATATTTCTGTCATCGTTTTAAAAAATAAATATCTGTTATATATGTCATTTTCCTTCATTCCCCGT
This sequence comes from Oxyura jamaicensis, assembly GCF_011077185.1. NCBI lineage: Eukaryota > Metazoa > Chordata > Aves > Anseriformes > Anatidae > Oxyura > Oxyura jamaicensis. Next base: position 168,286,488 of record NC_048893.1, read on the forward strand.
ATTGTTGTATAATAGTGTAAATAATTCATTCTAAAGGCCCATCAACCTTACTGGAACTAGTCTCTTAGGTTCCATTCAACAGGTGTAGAGGAATGGCAGTTAATTTGAAAACTCCTATCATCAGTGAAAAAGGTTTTTGTGTTATATTGGAAACAATGCAGGTAGTAAGTAGGAGCACATGTAGCATCATTTACAGAGCTCTGATTAAAAAGAACAAAAAAAATGCGGAGACTTTAAAGATATATTTTGTGAGAAAATTCAGGTGTGCTTGTGAGTATGTGCATGTGTGTTATTTTGTGTGTTATCTGGATATATATGTTGGGCAAGCAACAATGAAAAACACTGAATATTTGACAAATTATTTGATCACTATTGTACAATAATCGTTATTTGTTAGTTTCACTTTGGTTCTTTCATTATTCTTTAGAGGGCTTAATCTTAACTGAAGGCTCAAACAGAAGTTTTTGGAGCTCATCAAGTTATTATATGTTATTAGAACCAAATAACAGGCAAATATTCATGACACTTAGGTCATACAAATGTGAGATAAAATGTGTTACTTTAGGCTTCTGTCACTGAAATATGATTTAATTTGCTTTATATTTTGCTTCAATCTAATTTATCTTTCATAAGCAGTTCCTATAGCTCAGATGATACAGAGTAACTGGTTAAACTAGTAATTTATGCACGTTCCTGATTTAAGTTTTTGGAATCTTTAAATAGTGTTAGGTTAGGCCTTACATGATAATAAATATTTTTTACCTTTAACTTATTTCTTTAAAGGCATAGAATTCAACATTGTATATGATTGTACTGACAGAAATCCATCCTTCTTATGTACCTTGGAGTGTTAGTTTTCATACTCATTTGCTGATAGAGGAAAAGGTTAGATAAACAGTTATCTTACATTATAATACAATAAATGAGAGAACATTTTTATCCAAAGTAATATTTGAATATATTACTTGATTTAGAAATTAGTATTATGAAAAAGAGGATGCTTACAAAATATGTAAGTCTAAAGCATTCATTTTCTTGTTGGCTACATATAGGTGTAATGCCTATTGACTTCAATGGGTCACTCCAAAGTAGTAAATGGTTTCTCTATGGAAATCTGGTTGCAAGATTACTACCTAGTTTTGAAATATTGTCGATTTAGTACATGAAAAGGAGAAAATAAATAAATAAATAAATAAATATTTAAGGAGTGAAAGAAAATAATAAAAAAAAAAAAGGCAAGATAAAAGCAAGGGCGTGAAAGTGTTTCTCTGTTGTACAGAATGTGCTTTGAGGAAAGCTTATCAAAGACAATTTTGTTAGCTGAAGTATTTTTGTGTCACTCAGAAATGTTGTATGTAGCATCCCTAGATGATATTTCTACCGCTACATTTCTCAGACTGGGGACTTGTCTTTGGGTATAGACAAAAACTCAAGAAAAAGAAAGGGAGAGAAAGAGTCAGAGAGATTGGTTTCTCTCATACTCCTCCATATTTTTGACCTTCAATTTATTTTATGGAAATACCATATTTGTAATGAAGTAGTCCATTCTTGGAAGGAGTAAAAATGCATGAAAGAATCTATGCAGGAAAGGTTAAATTGCACCTGTTGGGAAGCCACAGATCTTTGTATTACATAAGCAATTTTAGTGTTTTGAAAATAATTTCATTTACTCTTTGCACTTCACAAATTTTTATATACATGAAAATTATTAAGTAAATTAAAATTTTTGTTTGTAGCAACATTGGTGTGTTAGGTTTTCCTATTTCAGCAAGTTCCAGGATCATATACTAAAAGTACCTTTTCAATCATTCTCCACATTAAAGTAATTGTAGGCTTTTTTTTTTTCTTCTTCTTTTTTTTTTTTTTTTTTTTTCCACACATGAGCAGTACCAGTGACTGTCAAAGGAATGAAGATGAGCGTTTTTTGGAACTGAGTTATCACATCAATAGTTTCTATCAGAAAATACTATCTATCAAATACTATTGTCTTGTTCTGATCTCAGACCACTTCTGAGTGAAAGGTTCATACCCTTTTATTCATTTTTCCAATATTTTGTTGTTTACTTTAAGGCTAGAATATCTTAAATAGACTAATGGAGGGCCATGACATGTTCAATATCTAGTACATGGGAAAGAAGTGAATACATCTGTGCTCAGTGTCACCTCAGAATACTTATTTCAGTACAAGTTAGTTCACAACCTTCCAGTTAGTTCACAGCCTTCACAGCCTGGAAATTTGTTTTCCATAGGATTCCCTGTAAGAGAAAGCTCTTCTCATGTTGTCTATGCAAGCAGTGCCAAATGGAAGCAACATTCAGTCACAAGCCACATACACCACAAGATCTAAGTATCGTGCATCTAGTATGCAAATTTAAAATGAAATTATATCAGTCAAGTTTCAGCTCCAGTTCTTTATGGTAACAAAAAACACACACATATATATATGGATTATTAGGTATCTAATAGATACCTAATATATACCTATACCTAGATATATGGATTATTAGGTATGGATTATTAGGTATCCATATATATGTATGGATTATTATATATGGATATATGGTTAGGTCAGAGGTTGGACTCGGTGATCTTGGAGGTCTCTTCCAACCTAGACTATTCTGTGATTCTGTGATATATGTATATATATATATATATAATCTAATTTAGACTATGACAGGATTATGAGGTCTTTTTAAACATTTTTTATTGCCTTTTTTATTATTATTATTATTTCTCTACCTACTCTGTCTTGCTAGTGTACTTAAACTGCTGGGACTTAAACTATCTTTACTTTTATTTATGGTTGTGTATTGTCCAATTTAGAATATTTTTGGTGAAGGACTTTTATGGTTGTATAGTGGGTGATTTAGATAATCTTGGTGAAGGTTTTAGCTGTAAATCAAGTAGAAGTTAATAAGATAGTCCTCATGAGTGTTTAATGTAGAGGAAAGAGTGTATAGTAATTAGCTTAAATGACTAAATCATGTTAAAATCTTTTTGTTCACTTTGTCCCTGGTTCTTCTGTCCTTTAGCTATTGTACACCACATTCATCTGAGATTTGTGTTATTTTTCAGTAACACAAAACTTCAGCAAAAATGGTTGGCTGTGTTATTTTCCAAAACATAAACTATTGTTCCACCAGAGTAGGTCACAGTCATTTCACATTTTTTCGTAACAGAGGTATTTATGTCTAACTAATTCATGTGTCATGATAAGATCCAAATTAAAAAAAAAAAAAAAAAAAGTAGTCTATAAGAAAAAGACCAAAAGAGCACACTCAAAGTGGTACATACATTTATATTTTAAGCAAAGAAATACAAAAAAGAACATCACTGTTTGTAAGTAACTTGAATGAATTAAGCTCCTATTTTGCCCTGCCTCTCTCAAGCGGAATCTTTAACATGAGAACATTAAGCTCAAGATGGTGCTTAAAAACAAAAATTAGTATATGTAGCTATCAGAACAGTGTTTAACTAAAGTGGTTGGTTCTGTAGGCATAAAAGCAATAAAATAAGGTAAAAAACAAACAACAACAACAGCAACAACAAAACACACCAAGAACAAGTGGCTCCAGTTCATTTCACACTATTAAATAAGCCAGTGATATCCATCAAAAGAGCCAGAGTTAACTTATTTTGTCCAAGTGAATGTGTTATTTTTAAATTGAATGTTTTTTTTTTTTGTTTTTTTTTTTTTTTTTTTTTTTTTTTTAACCATTTACTCAGAATTTCACTTCCATTCCTGGATTACTACAACTTGAGCTAAAATGACTGAAATTAACTGAGGCTCAGAGAATCCCAATAATAGGCTTTTAGCAGCTATCCATATGATAAATGTTTTTTAGTATCAGCAGACACATAATAAGTACATGTAATTATTTAAAAAATGTATATGGGTTATATCTTAAAAATCACATCAATATTTATACAACCTCTTTATTAGAAGAAGCATTTTCATTAAGTACACATGGCATTAAATCAGTGGGTGAGTGCATAACTGATGTAGAAGCAGAAGTTGTCATAAACTCATATAATCTCTCTTGACCATTCCTCCATTGATAAAATGGAGACTGGGGTGGCTATACTCATTTGGCTTTTCTGAAATAGAATACACAGAATTATAGCAGTCACTAGGTGAATATAACCTCTCTTTTTTTTTTTTTTTTCTCTTCTTTTTTTTTTTTTTTTCTTCTTTTTTTTCCCTCCCCTCAGGCACTCAGGCAGCATAAATAATTAAACCTAGGTTTCTTGCCTTTGCCTGGTTATCAGTGCATGACTGGAGAGACAGAATAACAGTGTATGATGTAAATTATTTCTGGTCTAAGAACAAACATTCCATGAATGTAAGATAAAATCAAAAGTTAATGATAAGGTTGCATTGATTTACTGTCCCCCCATCCTCCACATCTAAGAGTTATTCTTGCTTGGAGAGCTGTATACCTAATAATGATATAATGGTGAGTTGTATACTTCCAAGTGAACTTCTGAGATTGTCAAAGTAAAGATGTTGATCTTGGCAGTCTCTACCTTGTGAAAAAGAGTCCTAGAGACAGAGAAATTATTGGACATTTTCACTTTGTCTTCTTCTGTAGCTTTTGGTAAATACAAGTACTTGTGATACAAAGGAGCACAAGAATGATAATAAAGAATAATATGCAAAGACCGTTCCAACTTGTATCACAATATGAGTGATGAATCACAGTAATAATACAGGGACAAACATGTTGAGAGAAGAGGAACCTGAAAAGGCTTATTATTTAGTCACAATTCCTACCAGAACTGTTGGCTTGTATTTTCATACAGGATGTGGTTCACTTAGTGAAGTAAAGATGATTTAGTGACTTCCTTCAGGAATCATAACATGAACACTTCCTATGTGAAGACAAGTCATAAACATATGACCACACACTGAAGATTCATGCAGGTATTGAACTCTGGCAGTAATTCCTTTAGAAAGATCAGCCTGAAGAAAGAGTCAGAGAAGGATGTTAACATGATTAATTTAGACAGTGACAATAGCAAACAAAAATATTGTATGCATATCTCCATTTAAGCATTGTTAAAATTTATGAATAGGTAGTGATAGATGATTCATTCTCATATTAAACCTTACTGGTCATGGATGAGAATGATGATATCAATGTTTATCTTAATGTGAAACAGTGATGAGCTATTACTTCCATAGATTATAAGAGATGTTTATGGAAACATGCATCAGTAATATTCTGGCAGAAGTATCTCAGAAGTATTTTTACTTGTCTTCTTTTATTAACATTTTTGGTTTTTATAGAACAGACTACTTAAAACGTGCAATAATGTGTATTTTTCTATTGTGTTTGCTTCATAATAAAGTCAATGTATTTCTGAACAAGGAACCTGTGTCATAGTTCAGCTTTTGTTCAGTTCCTTAAAGTATACATGTGGGAAAGGAATTTGCAGGTGGCTTTGTGCTGTTTCCCACATCCCTGAATTAGAGATAATGAGGAAACAAGCTAGAGATGCGTGCATAGAGAAACTAGACCAATCATAAGTTGTTGTCAGCATTTGCTGTAGTTAGTAGCGTATATATTTTTTGTTAGAACTTGCAGTAATGGGGAACAACTATACTCGCATCGAGGTTGTGTCGTTACTCCGGGTCCGTCTCCCACTCCGACATATACAAGTATAGTTGTCTGAAGTTACAGATGGTAACATTCATTCAGGTTTTGTAGTTCACTTTCTGTCTGTGCTCAGTTTCACAGATTTCCTCACCTCTAAGTGAATGCACAACTCCTCTCTTTGTTCATTTCTTGCCAGATGCTTTTATTTGGACATTTATTCCAAAAATACAACATCATATTCCTGTTGAACAGGAGATCTTTCTGAAGATTGAAAACAAAGTGTCTTTAATGCTGGCAAGCTACGGAGTAAGACAAACCAAACAGGCTTCTCTGAATCTCTCTATGGTTTCTTGTATACTAGATGGGAATTTTGACACCATCAAAGAACAAACAGAACATAACATGTTAGAGTAACATTCCTATGAACAAAGCTATGACACATCCTTATTCAGAGTAGGTCCAAAATTAAAGATTTTATTACAATCTAATAGTACATGATATTAAAACAGGTCTCTTTTCTACTTATGATTCCCAATAAATATATATTATTATTTTTTTTTTTCTGTATATAAATATATAAAATTTTGTATGCTGTCTCAGGATAATACAAAAATATCTAGTGGTTAATGTTGTATCATTCTCTTTACCTTCACTATAAAGCACTTTTTTAACATCACATCAGCAGGCAGGCTAATTAACCTTGATCTATTTATATCCTTGATACAGTTACAATATCAATACATGAGATCACATTAATTTCAAATATAAATAAATAAATAATTTTTAATACTGTACTATTAATATGTTGTAGGTAAGAATGTTAAGACAGATGGACATTTGACTTGACACCATAAATTAAGTATTCTAATCACTGATGAGTAATTAAAGATTAAATTAAAACTGCAGTTCTGACCTAATATATAATTCTTATTTGCATGAATTTAATATTTGGTTCCCTAATCTGTAAAGATTCATGGACATGTTTAAATTTCAGCACCCCAATAGTGTTTTATACTACATAAAGGTAACCGTATAAATACCTATTAGGTATTCCCATTTAGGAATGGAATCCTGAGAAAATTAGAGACTTCTTATATGCAGTCGTACACTCTTATAATCAAGTGCCTTGTCTATTGAGCATAAGTGAATTTACAAAGCAGCAAACTTACAGAAGTATTTGAATAAAGTTTATTTTACACTCTTACACATCCATAACTTTTACACTGTCATACAATAAAATACTGTACAATGTGTAATATGATAGCATACTAGAGGTAAATCTGAGTTTATAGTATTTCAGCAATTAATTTGTGGACTGACTAGTTCCTCCTGGAATGTGAGAATATTACGAATGATATTCCAAGAGAAAGCTATGTAATACTATTAATTATTAGGTAGTTGAAAGCTATTGTATTTTTTTTTTTTCCTGTTGGCCTAGTCATAGAAGAAAAATGGTCTCTCACCCTCAAAATTCAAAGTACTGAAAAATGCTTACAGATTCCAGATTTCTTTTAACATATACTGATTTTCCATGGAAATATGTATTTTTATCCCATATTTGTTTTCAAACTCTTGCATGTTTTAGCGGATTTATTGGTTACCTAATCAGTTTCAACACAAATAACTGACTAGCTTCCTGGCCAGTCAATAATGTTTAAAACAGAAAAAAAAATAAAAAATAAAAATAACAAAAAAAAATCACTAAGTTAAATCCATGTGAATTTTAACATTTATCTCAGTAGGAGTAGGAACAATGGCTCAGATTTCAAATCTTCCAAAGTCACATGAGAATGTCCCTGAACTAAGGAACATCTTTAAAGCCCTCAGTATAGAAGTGAATTATACATTGGGAAAAGTTTACCTTTTTATCATTTAGAGGCTGACAAAATTGAAAATAATAGAAATTACACTTTATTCTGGCTTTCTCCAGTGGCCATTAGTTTGTACTTTGTCCAGAGAGAATGGATCATGGCAGTATTTGGTGCCAGACTTACCTCATAATTGCTAAACCCATTCTCCAGGCCAAAGCTGGCATTTGTGCCAGTGGTTTATTATCCTTGACTTAGTCTTCTGTAGGATCTCTCAGACTCTGATTTACCTCAGTGTTTGGTTTCCATCATTTACTTCAGCCCAAACTGCTGTATTCAGCAGGAATTTCATTACACAATTGTTAGATTTTGTACTGTACTCTCTGAGTGTTATGCTTCTACATCACTTGGGTTAGGGATTTGACCAAGATTTTAAAATCTTTGTGTACCCCCTCAACTGTGAATCTTGTTTCTCAATTTGACAATCAAAATTGCTAAGAGTTTCTTTTGCTGTAAGCCAGACCTTTATTTCTCTTCTGCGTTAAATCTGCTGTAACACATGGCTTACTTGATTTTCTTGTATGTTTGGAGCTGCACAGAGCTCCTGCTGAGATTCTGATATTACTGCAAAGCAAAGATGGCTCCTAAAAGAAATTAACAACCCTCTTATAGCTAATTAAAAGCTCTTTGCTTTCTCTCCACATGGCCAGTACAGCTGCTTCACATCCTCTCAATGCTACAAAAACACATAAATTCAAAGACAATATTGTGAACAGCACCTGGCACTTGCTGCACCTGCCGTGATGAGACTATATTTCATTCTGTCAGTAAATTAAAATTCTCCAGGGCTGAAAAGGATGTTTTTTTTTTTTTCTCATTCAACTTCTTCCATTGTCCCCAGTGGTAAAGAGACAGTAGTTTTCCTTCCATTTTCGATACTAAATATATCATATTGTTGTTTGCTTCAGTGGTGCAGACACCTGCCTCCTGCTGTAAATGTTGTGTTCCACTTTTGAAAGATTTCCCCAGGGCTCCACATTCAAGTATTGGCTTGTAACTATGGCTTAATATCATGTCAAAATCTCTTAAGGAAGATACAGCTTGTCAAGTCATCTCGGGATTGAACCTTCATCTAGTGAAATTCTGAAAATGTCCTTTGAGTGTTTGAAGCCTGAGAAGACAAATAAAAGGCTAACAAGTCATTTGTAAAGATAATAACCAACAACATGCATTTTCCTATTCCCTCCCCACTTTCCATTAAATGTTGATAAAGAGAAAAGAACAAACTGTGAGTCAGTGACATTTGTTATTTATAGCCAGGTCAAAGAAAGTCCCAAACTTTTCTGTTTGGGGTATGGAGAAAAAAGGAAGCAAGAAGCAAGAAGACCTCAGTCAAACTGTGATAGATTCAAGCACTGACAGATTGATCTCAAAGCTTATTTTCAGAAAAGAAGAGTAAGTCACAGGAAGGAAGTGTTTCAGTATAAAGATTTAACAGACAACAAAAGAATTTGGAAGAATTTGGGTAGATCCCCGTAATATTTGACACAGCTGTCTTTGTTGTAGTACAAGAGTATTTTTTAGGAATAAATCCATTTGCTTTGGATTAGAAATGGAACACCAATATAAATTATTGTATTAGCTTTTAATACGTGATAAGGGAGAATTTCTGAGCAACTTCTCTTAGGGGATTAAATATGAAAGATTGTAAGATGAAAGTATTCATGAAGGATATTTTGTTTGCTTGTTTGTTTGTTTGTTTTTCCTTTTGTTTGAAGAAGTGGATTTCCAATGCAATATTAAGGCTATTCATAGATATTCAAATCTTTCACAAATTTGTACCAATGCTCTCCACTGAAGAGAAAACAAACATACAAACAATCCACCAAACCAAAAAGCTCACTACTCCTTGGATTGAAAACTAATGGAGATAAATGGATAATATTCTGTACTTTACTCATTCTTTTTCTTGCTAGTAGGATCCCTTGGACAAAATCAGGAAAAGACTCCTGCTCAGTAGTAGCAAAAGTACTTCAAAATGTCACTGTTCCTTTCCTTCCACCAGCTCCTCATTTACACTCCCCACCTATGGTCACAGAAGTGTCACTATGGTCACATTTTTGGGCTTCGCAATATAAAGTTACAAAAATATTAGAATGTGTCCAGAGAAGGACCACAAAGACGGTGAAAGGATGAGAAGTTATAACTTTTGAGGAGCAGCTCAGAATGCCTGGTTTGTTCACCTTAGAGAAGAAAACACTGAGAGGCAACTTTATTGCTGTATACAACTTCCTCATAAGAGGGAGCACAGAGGTAAGTGCTGATTGTTTCTCTCTGATGGCCTGTGATAGGATATGAGGGAATGGATTAAAGCTGAGTCAGAGGAAATTCAGATCTGGTATTGGGAAAAAGTTCTTCAGTGAGAGGATGGGACCAGTCAAGTACGGGAACTGGCTCCCTAAGGAAGTGGTTATTGCCCCAAGCCTGTTGGTATTCAAGTAACATTTGAACACCCTTAAATACCTAGTATAACTCCTAGGTTGCCCTGTGAAGAGCCAGGAGTAGAGTTGGACTTGATGATCCTCATGGGTCCTTTCCAGCTCAGGATATTCTGTGATTCATGGAACAGAAATACAGAAATCATAGAAATCAGTTGAGGTTGGAAAGGACCTCCTGAGGTCGCCTGATCCAAATTCCCTGATCAAGCAGGGCCACATAGAGCAGGTTGCCCAGGGCCGTGTTCAGGCAGCTCTTGAGTATTTCCAAGGATGGAGACTCTACATCCTCTATAGGAAAATCTGTTCCATTGCACAGTAAAAAAGTTCTAACTCTACATGTTTTTAGAGGACCTCTAGGGATGGTGACTCAACCACTTAAATAGTTAAACAGTTTTAAGCAATATTAGTGCATCTGAGTCATCATGCCAGATTTTTTATTTAAAAATAAATAAGTAAATAAATAAATAAATAATCACTTTTCCCACTTTTCCCGTATTTTTTTTTTTTTTTTTTGAAAAGCTAAAGGCTTTTCTTAGGGTAGATTACTGATTCTGTTACCATTTCAGAGTTTAAATCTAAAGCTAAATGTGTATCATTTTAAAAAATAACTTTAAAATTTGTTCTTCTTTTACTCTACATGTGCCTCCTCACAATCCCTATGGTATCCTTGGTATTGATTTAGTCTTCCCCAATGCTCTGATTTTCTAGCTCTCTTGATAATAATAAACATATATTTTTTCATACATCTATGATTATTTGGTATATATTTAACTGACTATTTGCAGCATTGTCTTAGTTTTTTATTATTATTATTATTTAATGGAAAAAAGTATATTTAATTTTTATTTTCCTTGACAACATCATATTAAAAAAAAAAAAAGTTTTGGGGTGATTGTGCTTTTTTTTTTTTTTGCTTGTTTTGTTTTTTTGTTTTAGATTCTATTTCCTTCTTAGTGTGTCAAAAAAAAAAGTGAATAGTCTTAGCCAAAAAAAAAAAAAAGTTTCATGAATAAATCAGGTAAGCAAATATAAATATTTTATATATTCATTTTAGTGTTTTGTTGTTGTTGGTGGTGGTGGTGTTTTGAAAAATGTTAAATGTTTTTACTTGAAAAAAAAATACTTTTCCACCTAATTTTAAATATTATCATTCAGAAACTATTTACTCAAAATTATTATTATTATTATTATTTACTTTTAATTTAAGAAAAGATGGAAATGTGCAGGCAGAAATAAAAAATGTAAATTGTTTCTTGTTTTCCTCCACAACCACAGCATCCATGCTTACTTGGAAAACAAAATCAACAACAACAACAACAAAAATTTCTTTTCAGTGAGAACAGTTTGCAAGTTTATATTTCAAACAAGCTTTTGTTCCTGCTTGTGTTTGAAAGGAATCAGACAAAATGTACAATCAAGTTGTGATAATGTACAATCAAAATGTGATATAGACTCTGACAACAGGAAAGATTAAGTTGATTTTTGTTGTGTGGCTTGTGTTCTAATTATATATATATATATATATATTTTTCTGTAGTTGATTATTTTATGGCAAAGGTTTGTTGTTTTAACTTCAGCAAAAGCCTTGGGGGTGAAATGGAACAAACAAATTTATTTTGAAAGGAATAGAGAAAACAAATATAATATATCTGCAATGGGGACATTTTTATATTATTATTATTTTTTTTTAAATAGAAGAAAAATAGGTTTCTTTAGCATGTACAAAGATTTAAATATAATTTTTATGCATACTAAAAAAAAAAAAAAAAGTTAAACAAAGATTGCGAAGACAAAAATGCCAACAGAAAACCTATGTATACATTTATATATGTCAAACTGAGGCACAAAAATGAAATGCACAGGTGATAGAAGCAAGGACATGTGACCTGGAAAGAGTACAGGGACATTGTCTGGATGTGAAAGGATGGGATAAGGAAAACCAAGGCACAAATGGAACAGAGTTTGGCAAGGGATGCACAGAAGGGAATTTTTAGGTACCTTGCCCAGAAAAGAAAGGACAAGGAGAGTATACCCGCTCTGATAAACTAAACTAAGCTAAAAGAGAGAAGATTTATATTAGATGTTGGGAGGAAATTCTTAATGCAGTGGTGGTGAGGTTGCCCAGAGAGGCTGTGGGTGCTCCATCCCTGGAGGTGTTCAAGGTTACGTTGGACAAAGCCCAGGGCAACCCAGTGGGTGGCATCTGTGACCTTGGCAGGAGGGATGGAACTAGATGATCTTTAAGATCTCTTCCAACCCAAGCCATTCTATGATTCTATGAAAAACTGAAAGTGTGAAAATCTAGACAAACACATTTGCTTAATTGTGAAATGTCTTAATTTTGTTTGTCTTTGACAGATTTTGCTTTTCTACCAAGCTCTGGGAAAACTTTCTTCATTAAAGAGATCTACTTGTAGTCACTAACATTCACAGAAAATAAATAAATAAATAAATAATAAAAAAGTATTGACTAACAGTTTCTACTTCCCTTCACATTCTCTCCTTCATTCCCATGAAACTATTCACAGTGTGCCAAGTTCTTTTAATATTCTATACTCTTTTCTCATCTTGCTTTCTATTTGGTTGGGTATATAATTAATATTTTAATTCATAATAAACACCTGTCTCTTTGCAAATACCACTCTGAAAACAACAACAACAACAGCAATATATTTTTACACAATTCAAGCTTCAATTTATTGCTCTACTGTATGATGTGAATAACTTGTTTGTGAGTGGATCATGTGATAAAACAAACAAACAAAAAAAACACTCGTATAGTAAATAAAAATATAATTGCACAAAATAAAATATTCAAGTGCTGAGGACATTCTTATCAGTATGCTTAATGACTTAGATATGAATAAAAAGAAATGTTTGAATTATCTCTCTCATCCACACGAAATATCACTAGTGAAATAACAATTAACACCCAAAATTCTTAGGTCCTAATGCTATACTCCACTTTTCCCTTGGACTTTTTTTTTTCTTCCTTTTGCTACATCATTAAAATTTATATATAATTGATAACATAAGTGTTAATTTGAAAGGTGTTGGCTAAAAATTGTTAATATTAAATAATGGAATTAATTAAATTGGACTCAGTGAAGAATTAAAATATTATTATAACACCAATAACAAACAACATTAATTTATCAGTTTCTGTTCCCTTTGAGGTTTAGACTTATCATACATAATATAGTTTATTTAATACACACACATATATATATGGTAATACATTAAACATGATAGCAAACATCACTTCAGTGGATAAAATTGAATGATGAAACTAGTTATATATTAAAACCTAAATAGATTAAAGAATGGACAACAGGAGATCATTCCAAAAAGGATATAGCTATTAAATATATATATATATCTACTGTTGTCATGTCATAATCAGTTCTTGCTTTATACTATGTCATCAGTAATTTGTAAGAAAATAAGGAATCATCAATGACAAAATTAACAGGTGACACGGATCACAGAAATAATGAGTAAACAGCTACTTGTAAGGACATACCTGGATTGCTTGGTAGACTCAAAAGAAGCAGCAATAACCATTTTGCAATAATTAATTGTAAGTCATGAAGAATTAACCCACATTATCTGTATTTGTAACTTATTTATTTATTTTTCTGAGAAGTCCAGGAGTCCAGACTGATCATGACAATAACCAGTAAAATGTGAACTTTCACTATTGTCCTATGGCCAAAAGAATAAACAAACCTTGGTTTACTGAGAGGAATATAGTATTGTACATTCTTAGATACAGAGTCAGTGTTCTGTAGTCAAAATAAGGAATTTTAAGAGAACTTCAGGTTGAAGTTAGAGATGATCTGAATACAATATTTAAACTACCATCAGGAAGAGATACAGACTTGGACTATTTTGTCTGACAGTTAAAGCTTTACTATGGTTCAAGTACTGGAAGATACATCTAAACAAATTAAAATTAGACATAAAGCCCTTGTTTCTTAAGAATGATGAAAGCCATTTGAAAAAAAAAAAAATACAGAGTTTTGTGGTGGATTAAAAAACAAGCACATTTAAAACATAACAAAAACACAAAGTCCTAATATAAAAGACTATTTAAGACCAGAAGAAAGGCAAAGGAGCACTGTGGTTTCCACTATGGAAGTGTAAATAAACTATCACCATAATCTATTAAAGGAATTAGTGTTTTGAATTCTGTATACACCAGAGAGAAAAATGATCTCAGAATTCACTACTGACGTTGAGTTTGTGAATATTTGACAGTGATGCCACAACATTTTAATGTGACTTAAAATCTGGTAAATGCAATGCACACACCCATCAAAAATAAATAGAGCTATATCCTGGTTTTGGTTGGAATAGAATTATTTTTCTTCATAATAGATGATTTGCTCCTGGGTTTTGGTTTTATGTTGAAAACAGTGGTGATAACACACCAATGTTTTAGTTGCTGCTGAGCAGTGCTTACACAGAGTCAAGGATTACTGGCTTCTCATGCTGCCCTGTCAGCAAGGATGCTGGAAATGCACAAGAAGCCAAGAGGACAAAGCCAGGACAGCTGACCCAAACTGGTCAAAAGGATTTTCCAAGACATATGCCATGCTGCTTAGTAATGAAAACTGGGGGACAGAAGGAGGAAACGTGTGTGTGTGTGTGTGGGGGGGGGAGGGAGAGAGTGTGTGCTTATGACATAATGTTCTTGTCTTCCCAATAAACTGTTATCTATTTATCAGGCCCTGCTTTCCTGAAAGTGGCTGAACATCTGCTTACAAATGGGAAGTAGTGAATTGATTCCTTGTTTTGCTTGGCTTCCAGGCACAACTTTTTTTTTTTTTTTTTTTTTTTTTTTTACCTAGTAAACTATCTTTAATTCAACTCATGATTTCTTGCACTTTTACCTTTACAATTGTCTGGTTCTTCCCACTGCAGGGGAGTGAGCAAGAATCTGTGTGGTGCTCAGCTGCCTACAAGGATTAAACCACAAGATTCTATGAGATATTTCAATTTATGTGTTCATAACCACTAGTTACTTTTGAAAATATTGTTTAAAAAAACAAACCAACAACAACAACAAAAAAAACACAACCAACCAACCAACCAAAAAAACTTTTCAAGAAAAGTACTAGCTTCAAATATTCATGACTGTTATAATAAAAACAGCACATTTACATTTAATTTGGTGAAACTACAGAATAAACCAATATTTATCTGAATGGCTTAATTTTTATTTATTTATTTATTTTCAGACACAAAAAATATTTTTCCTCTTCCTAACTTCTTAACAACCATAATTTAAATATTGCTGACTTAATAAATAAGCTTCTCTTCCCTCAATGTGTCGTGGCAAGTTTTAAAAATATTCTTTCATTCAGCTAGGAACAATGTATTTTTTCCTCTTTCCCTGTTAGTGGTCTAATTTTCTTTAAAACCCGGTGATATGCAAAAACTTTATATCCTGGGCCAGTCACCGTCAAATACCCAATACTATTTCATGCCAGAATTGTTATTGCATGTATTGTTATTGCACAAATGCTTTTGAAAAAATAATTTCCTTCATTGTCAAAGTAACACAAAGAACCCCAAATGCATATAGTAGATGAGGGGCTGATGGGATTTTTCTAATTATTGTTTTCCAGGGACCTATTCAAGTCCTTCCTAAGACAGTACAAGGTTTAAAGTTTATTTTAATTTGTACTTGAAGAGAACATGAGAAAACATTCAGGATACTAAACCATAAATTCTACAGGAAAAAACATATTAAAAATCTTAAGATAATAGAATAAAGTTGAGCTATACAAATACTATGAACTAAAATGAACCCTAGTCATCAGAGCTCAGCTGTGGGACATGTTTATTCCTTTGGAGCTAGAAGACAAAGTGTATTCAGATTGTCTCCTTTGGTAATGTGGTATAAATGCTGCATTGACTGAAAGACAAGTACTCAGTTCATTAAATGCAAAGTACTCTGACTCACAGGTCATAAGCAAGATGAATACCCTTTTCTTTGATTATATTAGAATAGACAATTCTTTAGGGATGATGAATACTCTAGTGGATCAAGCAGGGAATTACTAGAAGCTAAGAAACAGCCATGTACTTCATACTTCCTCAAGGCTGAAGCTGGAAACAATCCGTTCAGTATGAAAATTCAGATTTGTGTTCTGCTTTTTATATTATATATATATATTATATTTTATATATGATTATATTTTTATTCTGCTTTTTATATTTCAGCTACTTAGCTAAGATTATAAAGCATGATCACAGAGAACCATTATAGGTTTCTGTTAATTTCTCAGTCTACTTATTGACTATCTGTAGTGAACCTTGGGAGGTGTACCTACGCAATGGGAGGTCCTGGCATGCAGCCCGCTGATGTGTCAGAAGAGCTCAAAGGGCCTTTGAGCTCCTCACTACTTTTATGGAAAAAGTTGATTGATTGATCCTCATATTTGCATACTGACTACAGATCTTAGTTTCTTCCAAATTTGTCTTGAGTTGAAATTTCTTCCAAATTTGGTCAGCACTGTGGTTAGCAGGAGTGTACTTTGCTCAAATCAAACCTTGGCTCTTTGTCTTCTTTCTCTCCTGAGCCCATTTTAAGTCAGATTCAGAGACCATGACTGGAAGCAGCCATCACCACATCCTAATGGCTATCTGTTTAATCAGGGGGTAGAAGAGTGGAGGGGTGGCAGGAATACACTTTCACAAGGTGTAATGATGTATATAAATGAGAGATTAGACTGTACAGCTCTTGTCATTATGTATGACACAGTAGAGAGCCTCTGGATTAGGGGATAGTAAAGCAGATACCATCATGGGTATTTACTATCAACCGTCCACCCAGGGTAATGGCATGAGTGAGCTACTCTATTGGCAATTGAGGGAAATCCCAGGATCAGTTGCTCTCATCCTTATGGGAGACTTACACTTCCCAGATATAAACTGGGAATATCATACTACTGTGACAGGTAAAGCTGTGAAATTCCTAAAGCAAGTTGAAGATAAATTCCTGACAGAAGTGCTGAGCGAGACAACTAGGAAAGGTGCCCTTCCTAGGAAGGAAGGAAGGAAGGAAGGAAGGAAGGAAGGAAGGAAGGAAGGAAGGAAGGAAGGAAGGAACACAAAATATGAGTGTTATATCTGTGAACAGTTAGCACTTAACACTAAAGCCCAAATCATGAATTTGTGCTTGAAAAATTTAGGATGGGACCCGAAAGAAACTGAAAACGCTGGTGGATTTAAAATGTTAGCTCTCTTTTTATCAATGTGAATTGTCATGAGTATGAAGACCAAACCTATTGATGCTGGAAGAAGGGTCATCGACATTTGAGTTGTGTCAAAAAATATTAGTGACATATCTTAGAAGAAACAGACATATCTGTTTGTCTTTACCTTTTTCAGTGTTTTTTAATTGTTACATCAAAATACATTATTTTAAAAAAGTCATAGCCTACATATTTTTATCTGTTTGACAAAGAATTTACATTTTCTCATCTTTTAAAAATGTATTAAAATGAACCATAAGGATTGCTTCCCAAAATAAAATTGACTGCATGAATGGTGATCTTTAAATGCATGCATTTAGAGAGAGCTTCTAAAGAACAGATGACCTGAAGAAATATGACCTACATCAAACTCTGCAGCTGTTTGCTTTCTGAGGCATGCAAGGAGATTGAGTATCATTGCTATTGTATCCACAGACTCAATAAAATCATTATGCAGGCTGTTATTGTAAAAAATACTACAACACTTTCAAAAGAACATAAAGACACCCTTTTCAAACAGTGAAAAAGACATAATTCCAGCTCAACTTTTATTGATATTAAACTACCTGAAACATGGTTTCCAGTTGTGTTCCCAGCCCTTTGGGGAGATTATCACAGTCAAAGAAACAATGAAGATATTCTATCCTGTTCTGAATCTCTTCAGACATACATATCCCTATGGTTCTTTTCTTCAAAGAAAGACAGATTAAGTTTGTCAGTAAAATGTATTTTCAAAGGTGTTCCACAGGGTGTTTTTGTTTGTCTGTTTGTTTGTTGAAGAGGGGTACAGGAGTCAACTGGTTATGGAGATTGTTAGGCCAGGTCAAAGCTAACATTGTGTCTTCATTTATACCAACATAAAATGATTTATTGTTTGTTCTGATAACCATCTTAAACAAACTAGTAATTCTACCTACATCAGGACCATAGTCTGCAACTTTATCTATTGTGAGTTTTCTTTTCATATTTTTTAAGCCATCTCATTCAACAGATCACATGGAAGGTATTTCCACATGAAGGCGGAATGGAATAGTCAGAAAGGGATTAGCAAGGATAAATCCTGCTTGACAACTCCGACTTCTTTCTATGATAAAATTGACTGATTAAGGGAAGTTGTGGATGTCTTTTATCTTAATATTAACAAGGTTTTGACACAGTTAAGTGGTAGCAAAACTGAGGAAATATGAATCAGATAGGTGTCCTGCAAGATGGATGAAAAACTGACAGGACTATTCTTTGACCACTGAATTCAAAAATCAAACATTTGAAGTCTAAGTGAGCTATGAGTACCATGCCTGGGCCTGAACTAAATATTGACAATATTTAATGTCTTCATCAACAATTTGGGATATATGATAAAATGCATCATCATCACATCTGTAAACAGACCCAATCTGGAGATGGCTGAAGTGCTGGAGAGCAGGGTTGTCATTCAGAGAAACCTGAATGGGTCAACAGAAACCTTGTGAAGTTCAGCAAAGAAAATGTCTAATTATGTTCCTCAGAGCATCTGCTGGCATCAGTACAAGTTGGTAACAGACAGGCGAGGGCCAGCTTATCAGAAAAGGAACCAAGGGTCCTTTTAAACATTAGCCAACAGAATGGTCTTACATCTCTAAAGTCCAACTGCCTTTTAAACTGAATTAGCAATAATGTGTCAACAGATTGAGAGAACTGACATTACTTCTCAGTGCCAGTGAAGTTGCCACTGTAATACCAACTCCAGATTTGGGATTCTTTACGCAAAGGAAAGATTTCCAGCCATGAGAATGTCCAATAGAGAAGCATTGAAGCAATTAGGGCTCTACAGGAAAAGAGCCCTAATTAGGGCTCTACAGGAAAAGAGTCCTACAAGGAAAGGCTGAAGAAATTGACTTTGTTTAACCTGGAGAAGGGAAAGATGAGGAAAAATCTCATTGCAGTCTTCCACTTCCTAACAGAACAATTATAGAGAAGATAGATGCAGACTGTTCATAGATTCACAATAGAAGGACAAGAAGCAAAAATAACAAGCTGCAACCATGGAAATTAACATTGGTCATTGTGAAAAAAAAAAAAAAAAAAAAAAAAAGATCATTGAGAATGACAATAACATGTTGTCCAGAGAAGCTTTTCATTCTTGGAGATTTAAAAAGCTCATTTAGACTTGACCACAAGTACCTTGATCTAATTTAGAATCTATTTTTGTTTTGAAAAGAAGGTTGAATGAGATGAGCTCCTACCTTCTAATATACATTTTTCTCTTATTCTGTCATTCCAGCAATACAGGATTGAATTGTAAGAATAGCATGCAGAAAGTAAAAGCAGTCTGCAAAACAGGTAATTTTTGCCAGAATGAGAATAGTGTGGGTTTGTTTTCTGCAAAAATTCCCTTCTATATTACTATTTTTATTTGGTTGTTGAACAGAATCTCTAAAATGTGGGAAGGTAAGATTGTCATATGTTTTTAATGTCCAGCCTAATTTGTCTCTATGGTCAACATAAACATTGTATTTTCTTTGAGTTGCACTTCGCTTATTTCTCCATCAAGTGGGACCAGCAAAGTTAAAATCTGCTAGCTTTCACACTGCTTAGATTCCTAAAGTTAGAGGTTTAATGTTACCAACTGATTTACTGATTTACCTTTTTTTTTTTCTTTTTTTTTTTCTTTTTTCCAGTTGTACATTTCTTAGCTCTTTGCATGCACTTATTGAGGATTTTCCCCACAAGACCTTTAAAGTTTTCAAGTCTTTTAAAGGATTTTTAAATATAGCTGTAATAAAAACTAAAGCCTTTGGGTTCTAGTTTGACTTCTCAAATCTTAATATCTTTCACAAACACTATATATCATTTATTGTTATAAAAGAATTTGTACAATTAAAAGAAATTGTATTTCTTTCCTTATTGCATTTCATATATTTCCTGTCATGCCATGGCTTTTTGTACAAAGTCTGTCCATGATGGAATTCACTTTTTCCACAGCAGCCCACATAATGCTGTATCCAATGCTATTGGATAACAAATATATCCACAAACTATTAGATAAATGAAGGACATGCTGCAGCCCCAGTGTTTTCTGTGATGGTAGCTGGAGGTCAGACATAGTACTTTGGCCACCTCAGAAGCCATGAGGTACCAATATGTGGGCAAGTAATTTGAACCTCTGGATTAGAGGTTCTGGGTAAAATACGGGGATTTTTGCTTGAACTTGGATGTACACCATCATTTTAGGCACTGCTAGGTTTTTTGCCTGGTCTCCAACTGTAATTCTGACAGAGCATGACTGTCTCTTACACCCTATGTCATAACCTTCCAGCCCTGTTTAGATATTGTCAATGTTTTATCAAATTACACTAACTGTCTAAAGGCATAAAGGATAGTACTAGAATACATTGAAGAAAACCTGCCTGGATGCCATCCTGCACAATGTGCTCTAGGCGATCCTGCTCAGTGGGGGGGTTGGACTAGATGATCTTTAGAAGTCCCTTCCAACCTCAGCCATTTTGCAAAGAAAGCATAGCATGCTTGTGACTAAATCTGTAGAAAAGTAACAGTAGCTGAAAACAAATGTGGAAATTATTTCAGTCAAAGGACTCTGTGTATTGTTTTCAATGTACCAACTCTTACTCAGAGTTATAGAGAACACTAATCACTCAGGTTCTCTAACCATGAAACATCTGTTAAATGAAAATTCTACACCCTTTCTTTCCAAGCACTGAGCAGAACCAATGATTCCCTTCCCCATCACTTTTTCTTTTTTTTTTTTTTTTTTCTTCTTTTTTTTTT
>NC_048893.1:168307523-168349505 GCF_011077185.1 Oxyura jamaicensis
TCTTTCTTTCTTTCTTTCTTTCTTTCTTTCTTTCTTTCTTTCTTTTTCTTTCTTTCTTTCTTCTCTTTCTTTCTTCCTCTCTTTCTTTCTTCTCTTTCTTCCTCTCTTTCTTTCTTTCTTCTCTTTCTTCCTCTCTTTCTTCTCTTTCTCTGCTTCTCTCCTTCTCTATGTCTCTCTGTATCTTTGTATCTCTCTTTCTCTTTCTCTTTCTCTTTCTTGTTCTCTCTCTCTCTCTCTCTCTCTCTCTCTCTCTCTCTCTCTCTCTCTCTTTCCCTTCCTTCCTCCCTGCCTTCCCTTTTCTTTTAATCAGTGGTTATATTTTACACATTTAGGGTGAAATTGTTGTCATATAACCTAAGGGCTCTGCAACATATATATCATCAAGGAATTTAGATTCACTTTATAATTAATTGAGAGAAATATGAACATCACTTATTTTAAACATTTTCTTTAGGAAAGACATTTAAAATTCTGTAAGATATATTTCACTGAATTGAGATATTTCTAGTGTGGGTGTTTCTTTTGGATTTAACACACACTAAAGTTTAATTTTTTGACAGGATAAAATTGTTGGCTTTGATTTTTTTTGATTGATTGTTTGTTTGTTTTTCCTTTTTTCTTTCAAGGTCTTGAAACTAGTTCATCTTAACTATGCTTTCAATGCATTGTGAGTAATAGATTCCTAGCTTTGAGTTATGTGTGCAATGTTTTATAGATCAAATGATCATTGTAAGAGCATATTTTGTGGAGTACATACATACTTCTAACATTTCATTTTTATAATAATATATTACATAAGAGAAAATATTATACTGCTTTATTTTAATAATAATAATAATAATAATAATAACTAACTTTAAAACTATTTCTGAACAAATAAGATAATAAACTTAGTTTTATTTTTATGTGTAGTCCTACATAAAAAAAGACTATGGATTTTTGGATCCTTCCTTGGATTTAACTTCATCTATAGTTTTCTCTTCTTAGTTACTTAAGCTTTCCTTGGAGGCACATATCACAAAACAGACAAGAGCTTGGGGAAGACAAAAGGAGTGGAACCTGTAAGTACTTAGACTTTCAATCTGTGTTTTAGAAGAATGTTATCAAAGACTGAAAGGTAAACAAGGGCAAATGGGAGTCATGATTCTAATATGATACCATTAATTTAAAACCTTTTATAGCATTCTCTAGATAATCTGTTAGAAGATCCTCAAGAGGAGTCCTCAATTATTTGCCTTCTTATATGATTTTTCTAGGAACAAGTGTGAACATTATTTCTTTAGTCACTCTGTGATTATAGTAGTGGCATTGATAAACTATGTCCTTGGCAGACAATAGTGATGATCAAGGTGCTTTTTCTCCTGATAATTTATCATAGTACAACCCTCCCTGGAAATGACAACTTACTGTTTTTTGGCTTTCTAAACCTAATACTTTTCAATACAAAAATCAAATTTTTAATAAATAGCTGTTTTATACTATTGATTGCTGGTTTTCAACCAAAATTTATCATATTTTTACTACTAGTTTTTCACTAAATATTTGTATCCTATTCATTTAACTTCAGTGTATAGAAATAATATAGAATATATGGTATGTAAAAATTATTAAGCTTATAGTCTCCACCAAAAAAAATACAAAGGAGTCCATTTTTCTTTATATGTTTTCTTTCCTTAGACAAATGGAACCTCAAGTATCATATTAAAAGAATAAAATTAGGGAATGCTTAAAATAATATAAAAAACAAAACAATTCACATTATTGAAACAGCCACAAGGAATAGAGGAATTCTTGTTCCTTCTGTGGATCTGAACCCAGAAGAGCTCTATGTACAAGGTAAAAATAAATAAATAAATAAATAAATAATAAGCATTTATGATGTAATGAGAAGGAAAATAGAATAGCTATTCATATATATGCCAAAGATTTAGTATCTTTGGCAATGTATGACATTCAGGGGGCTTATTAAACGTTTGTAACATTTGCTACTTGGCTAAAGTACAAAGTTAACACATAAGCGTAACTCAGTATGTTCAGTTTAGTGAATTGTTTTGGTTTTTATACTTTTTCAGAGACAGTTTTCAATTAATTATTATAAAACATGGTGCTACAAATGAAATTAAAGTTTTACAATGGCAAATAGTATTTAAAATAATGTATACCACAACATTTCCTCTTTCAACTAAAGTAATTTTTCCTTAGCAATTAAAAAGACATGGCTCACCACATTTTTTGCCTTGACAATTGGTCTTAACTGTTTATCTATTCAGTCAACTACCATTCAAGTTAGACCTTTAACTGTAACTGTAGCATAAACAGTGTTTGAGAACTGTTAGATTTGCATTTGTCACCTCATGCTTATGAATGGCTCATAAACAACTTGTTCCAAACCTTAGCAGCTTTCTGAATAATGTACATTTCTTTTTCTCTGAATAAACTTCTATAACAAGGAACTCATTGTCTCTATGAGTGTTTTCAGAGTGTCTCTGTTTGCTGAGAGGTTTTACGAGCAGGTGCTTTGTGTCATCTCTGAAGATACACGGAAAATAAAATATTCTTTCTCTTATTATTTCTACTAACAAACTCTATCCTTCCAAAAAAAATAAAAAATAAAAATGAAAACATGAAAGCAAGGAAACAAGCAAAAATATCCTAAAGCTGTCTTGTAATTATTTATTTATTTCAGTGGTGGTGCTGGTAGTGGGTCTTCTCTAGCCTTCTTCTATTTAAGCAGGTTTATGAAACATGTTGTTGTAGAAGTTTCTTTAAACTCGAGGGACTGACTCCTTAGCTATATTTGGACTTTTTCTCTCTATATATATATAGATTTTTGCAATAATAGGTATAAGTTATCTTCTTAAGGTAACATCTACCTATATCATCATATTTTCTCCCCTTGCTCTTTTGAGGAGAGAGAGTGCGAGAGCTGCATGGTGGAGCTTACCTGTCTACCAGTATGGAGCTATCACACACTTCTCAGCATCAGTGAGTCTGCACCTGGAGCACTGTGTCCAGTTCTAGGCCCCCAGTTGTTCTGAGTCTGTCTGGGATGGAGTCACCTTTCCCTGCAGGAGCCCACACAGTGCTGTGCTCTGCACTCGTAGCTAAAACAGCAGTGGTATCACTCCAGTGTTGTGTCTATTGCTGCATAGTACTGGGATAGCATCAGGACTCCTTCCAAACCCCCAGGAGCCAGCAGGCTATGGGTTGGTAAGTGATGGGGAGGGGACATGGTCAGGGCAGCTGACCTAAGCCAACCAAAGGGATATTCCGTAACACCTGATGTCACACTCAGCAATAAAAGGGGGGCTCTCGTGGGGGAGGTGGGCTATCCTCCCAAATCACCACTATGCATTTTGAGGCTCTGCTTCCCAAGATGTGGCTGAACATCACTCGTTGATGGGAAGTAGAGAATAACTTCTTTTTCCCTTTCTCTCTGTGCTTCTGTGCAGCCTTTTTTTTTTTTTTTTTTTTTCTCCCCATTCCTCTTTGAGGAGGGGGGAATGAGAGAGAGGCCATGGTGGAACTCAGCTGCCCACCTGAGTAAAACCACCACACTAGTACAAGAGAGACATAGAGACACTGGAAAGAATCCAGTAGAGGGCTGCCAAGGTGATGAAGGGACAGGACCACCTCTCCTATGAGGAGATGCTGAGAGAGTTGCGACTGTTCAGCCCAGAGAAAATGAGGATCAGGGGTGATCTTATCAATGTCTGCAAATACCTGAAGAGAGGCTGCAAAGAAGATGGACCCTGGTTCTTTTCAGTATTGCCCAATGCCAAGACAGGAGGCATTAGGCACAAACTGGAACACAGGCGGCTCCCACTGATCACAGAATCATAGAACAGCTTGGGTTGGAAGGGACCTTAAAGATCATCTAGTTCGAACCCACCCACCATAGGCAGGGACACCACCCACTAGATCAGGTTGCTCAGGGCCTCATATAACATGGTCTTGAACACATCCAAGGATGGGGCATCCATAACCTCTCTGGGCAACATGTTCCAGTGCCGTGCCACCCTCTGAGGGAAGAATTTCCTCTTAACCTCAAATTTAAATCTCCCCTTTTTTAGTTTAAAACCATTCCCCCTTGTCCTATCATTATCCAATTGACCAAAGAGTTGCTCTCCATCTTCTTATAAGTTCCTTTCAAGTACTGAAAGGTTGCAATGATGTCCCCCTGGAGCTTTCTCTTCCATAGGCTGAACAGCCCCAGCTCTCTCAGGCTATCTATGTAGGAGAGGAGCTCCAGCCCCTTGATTGTCTTTGTGGCCTCTTCTGGACCTGCTCTAATTTGTCCACATTCTTCTTGTGATGGGGGTTCCAGACCTGGACACTGTACTCCAAGTGGGACCTCACAAGGGCAGAGCGAGGGAACAATCACCTCCCTCAGCTTGCTGGCCACTCCTCTTTTGATGCAGCCCATGATGCAGTTGGCCTTCTGGGCTGCAAGCACACACTGCAGGCTTATGTCAAGCCACTTCTTTACTGTGTAGGTGTCAGAGAACTGGAATGGTTTGCCCAGAAAGGATGTGTATTCTCCCTCCTTGGGGATCTTCAAAAGCTGTCTAAACATTCTCCTAGGAACCCTGCTCTAGGTGTCATAGCTTGAGTATGAGGATTGAACCAAATGACCTCCAGAGGTCCCTTCCAACCTCAGCTATTTTGTGATTCTGTGATTTTGTGATATTTGAGACTTCTTTGAATGTCCCTAAAATCGCCGTTCTTCCTCTTAAGAGGGACACTTCTCCACTAAGTTTTTTGTCACATCTCTGTTTGAATGTCTCAGCTTATAATGTTACTTGTTCATACAGGGTAACACAACAATTTACTCAATTTAATACTATTTTAAAAGTCTGCTCCAGACCAAAATCTTATAGTCACATAATCTAAGAGAGAAATAGCTTAATAGACCTCAGACTTCACTGATGTGTTACCTGACAAGTAGGTATTACTTGTCTCCATCTATGAAAATTAATAGGTTACATTTCAATGGTAGTTTTAAGGTCACCTTGAAATGAAACAGTATATGATCATGTAGCATGAAAGTTATTGAGGTGAAGAATATAACATAACATGATATATAATATAGTTAGATAATTTTTAATAGCTGCTGATGTCTATGAGCAATAACTAAAAGATCCCAAGAAACAGCATCCCCAAATCATCATCATCATCATAATCATCCAGAATTAAAATCTGAGTGAAAACATTACAGCACTGATTTTCAGCAAGTGAAGTAATGATCACAGATCTCAATCTAAGTTATAAAGGTGGTTGCAACACATTTAAGTAGATGATTGATATGATCTTCAAAAGAAGCCTCAGAATTTGCAATGACTCTAGGGTCACAAGCATTATACAAAAGATAAAGAGAATAAAATAAAAAATTCTTATGTTTACACCTGAAGCCTTTTGCATTAGTAAACTAATCAATAGCATCTTGCAAAATCAGCAAAGGCATCAAAGCAAAGAAAAACTTTGCTTTCTTTAGTGAGAGGAGGATCATGCAAAAGTCAGAGCCTGGGAAATAAAATGACAGGAAACTTGTAACTGGACAAAAAAAAATAAAAATAAAAAATAAAATACTCTTTTCTAAAGTCTGATTTCATTTTGTTCTGTCCATTACTCTTCATATTGCTTTCCAATTCTACCTTGCCTCAGCACTAAAGAGGAAATTTCCCCTCTGGAAGGGTGTTATCTGTTATGAACAGCACCAGAACTCCTTTTTGGTATTTTTCCTCTGAGGGTAAGAAGTATATAAAATAAAGATCGTTTTGTTTTCTACTCTGACTGTATTAGTGCTCTTGAGGGGAAATTTGTCTTTATAAAAGGTTTTATGACATTTCGGTGCAATGCAATATGGTAACACTCGATACCTTTCATTTGGTTTTATTACTCTTCATTTTACATTGGACATATGTGTTCTTCATGGTTTAAAATATGAACACAATATGAGAGGACAGAAAAACATAATAGCTGTCACTGTTTTCTTTGTTCTTTCCTCTATTCTTTTCTTTCTTTCTTTCTTTCTTTCTTTCTTTCTTTCTTTCTTTCTTTCTTTCTTTCTTTCTTTCTTTCTTTCTTTCTTTCTTTCTTTCATTAAATATAATATTTTTAAATCATATTTAAATATTTTCAAATAATCTATTAAATTATTATTTATTCATATTAAAAAAAAATATGTTATATATAATAATATATCATATAATTATTATATCATTATAATATGTCAGTAAACTGCAAACAAGTGTAATGTATTAATTAAGTTTAATGTAGTATTTTTGTTACTGGATTAACATTTGGACTCAAAAGGCCTACTACATTACAAAAATCCTGCAACTCCACGTGCAAATTCTTATCACGATTCTCTAAAATCCTAGGAGCTGTTGGGACATGAATCATTGTATTTTTAGTTCAAAATGAAGTTGTCATATTTGAATGAGTGACTGTACTAAAGTTTACTGTTATTATTGCAGTGAATATATAGTTTAGTCTTTTCCTGATGAATTTAGAAATCTTTTTTTTGTTGTTGCACTAGATTTTTTCTCCAGAAAATTATATGACAATAACAAGATCTATATGACTAGAAAATCCTATACTACATTATATCATACTTCTTAAGATACAATCCACCGATCTGGAAGAATTATTGATTGAGCTACATTTGTAACTGAGCTTGAAGACCTACAGACAACTTTGGCTGTTGTCCCTAGATAGGAATTAAATAATAACAGTGATGGTCCTGTAACTAGAACTGCAAATGAAGGTTTGGCTTTTCTTTCCAGTTTCTAATTGTTGATTCAATTACATACATTTTTATTGGATAAAGGATCTTCTTATTTATTTATTTATCACTTTAAAGGTCAGCAAACAAACAAGCAAACAAAGCACAAAAACAAACAAACAAGCAAACAAAAAAACACAAAGGAATAATATACTGGTGCAGAATTTATGCTAGCAAAAAGAGGCAGTAATCTGAATCAGAGAGGGACACTCTTTTAAAGTATCCAATTCTGAAATTAAGAGTTATTAATATAAATAGCCCAAGTGCTTCCAGACCCTTTTAAGGTTCTTACTCCTTTTTACTCTACTTTTTTTCTTTTTCTGGAAAATTACTTTTTTTTTTTTTTTTTTCCCCCCCCGCAGGCATCTTCTTGGTAGTCTGACATTTTGTAGCACACAGGGACAGCAGATTTCTGACAGCATATATTGAGTAATTGCAAAACTCAAATTTTCCATAGCTTAAAAAGAAAATAGCAACTTTCAATGAACAAATTTGGTTTAGTTTTCTATTGTTTCAATTGTTTCTATTGTTCTACTGTTTAGTTGCTAGAGTGCAGCTAATATTGATCTTCCGTTGTTCAAATCTCTCTCTCTCTCTCTCTAAAGTTTACTGTTTCTTAGCTTTAGACTATGGGGACATTTTTAAAGGAAGTTATGTAGGATCTGAGTTTTATGCTCATTCTGATCTCCTTGAAACCTAAGTTTCAGATCTACCAATGGGATCTATCAACTGGATAAAAATCCAGCGCTATAAAGAGATATTTTAGTATGATTTTTTTAGTATATGTTTATTTACTAATTTATGAAACATGCCTACCAGAGAAAATCAGCCACACAAGCCACAAAGAGATACATGGTGATTCAATGAATTTAAAAGATACTTGTGAAAAGTAAACTTATATTTTCTCTTCACAATGCAATCTATAATAACTGAAGGAATTAGTGAATACAACATTTCTGAAATGGCAATATTAGAGATTTAAAAGATAAAAAAATAGAAGAATAGCCACTAGAACTATTTTTATGTCCAGGTGCTGCTTGCTTATGGCTCTCATTGACTTTATTAGAATACAGCGTTGACTCAATTGCTTTTAATGTGGGTGAAAAACTGCCAGGAATTTTCTTTCCCTAGATTTTTCCCATTAGAGTTTCTTTCCTGAAGTTTCCAGCTAATAAAATAAATAAATAAATAAATAAAAGAATGGTAGAGACCATATGCCACTCAGAAAACTCTGAGCTCATCAACATTGCCAGGAGTTTATGGTAGACTATTACAAAAGCCTTTGAGAAGTGTAATTAAAAGGATGTGCATGAGATTCCTTAGCAATGGAGACCCTATCCCAGGAAATGTTGCTTTTGACATTATTTGAAATACAATACAAATGTGTAGAATGAAATTTCTTAATTTCTTGACTTTACAGAAATTTTCATTTAGGTCTTTTATTTTTTCTTAATAAACACTACCAACAGAAAAATAACAAGAGTTCTTATCCTTGACTTCTCCTCCTTTCTCAAATACTGACAGACCAAAATATACAAATGAAGGACACTGACAATTCAGAAAAAGAATATTTTACTTTACTTGGGAAAATACCCTTTTAAAATTTTAATACATAAAGATTAAATGCGAGGTTTATCTTTTGCTCCTTGAAATACATATGCAATTCTTTCCGGACAATTATTATTATTACTATTATTATTATTAAACAGTGAAATAAAAAGTCATTTATAAGTTTTCTCTTCATTCCAAATTATAACATTATAAGTTGTTTGTTTGTTTGTTTATCTAATAATTTAATAATTTAATTACTTTTGGAGTGGTTCTGCATATGTAATTTTTAGCAGTGTAGTTCAGAGAAAATCACCATTCAATGTTCAACTCAAATAAAAGTACAATTTAGAAAATTTAAAGTAACTTCTATGCAGACCTCTGTTCAGATTAGACCAAAGAAGAATGGGTAGGGATGTATATCCCCACCTTGACAAATATACACTCATAATTTTTACTTTCCCCAGCAAAGGAATAACAGTTTCTTTTTGAAGGAAAAGCAACACACAAAATCAAACACTGTGCTGTTAGCCTTACTAAAGCCTTTGTTAGTTTAATAATTTTCCTTTCTGAATTATAAATATTTGTATAAAGTACTGCACCTCCCAGTCCTGTTGCCTTTGATATAATGTAACACATATTACATTAAACAGAAAGAAGTTAGAATGTATATCATGTTAGAGATGTGTTTATATCAACAAATGCATAGAAAATAATGGAAAGAGTTAAAGATAAAATTAATTAAAAAATAAAATTAATTTAAAAATAATTAAATTAAATCTAATTAAATCTAATTAAAGCTGTATGCTGCCTTTTCTCGTTGCAAGGAATAAACCATATGCCAATCTGGGGCAAATATTCTTCTAGCAGCAACATCTAGCTATTTTACTATAATCAAGGGGAGGGGGAGGAGAGGGAGTAGTGCTGACACACTCCAGATTGCCCCTAGGGTTGTCATATGTTAAACAAGTTTACTGGCTGGTTTATGCTTTTAAATGCTAAAAGCATGATTCTGATCTTTTTTTGTTGTTGTTGTTTGGTTTTGGTTTTGGTTTTTCCTTGATAGAGCTCCACTATTTACAATGGAATAACTATGCATTTTCTACCATGCACTACAAAAGCTTTTTGTTTTAAGGCAAAATGGATTTTATTTTTATTTTTTTTCACAGCAGATGATTACCTCTTTTTGAACTAATGGTAGATGCAAGATGGAAGCTTGCATCTATTTATCAGTGTCAGCACATACAGTTTTCTGATTCTTATTGGACTTTGTATAAACATTGGAATTTACTTAAATTCAGGGTTCCTTTAAATTGAGATGCAAGAGGTGCAAGCTGTATATTTAAAGACAATTTTCCTGATGAAGAACTCACTTAGTAATTATAGTACTCTGAATTTGCATTTTTCTTTGTCATCAGACTAACTTTGTGTTTAAGAATATGTACGCTCAACACTCATATCGATAGAAAAGCCACATACTCATCTGGTTCAGAGCCAGCAAATTGTTAAGTAGATCTATTTCAATCCAAGCCTACCATACATCACACTTAGCTGGAAAACACTTTCTTGTAACTCAAATTAACAGTATTTGCATACAAAGACAAGGTGTCTGTGATTAACTGCCAAACTATCTGACTTGGCATCATGCTTTTACTTTGATATTCAGGTCAGTGGTATAGAGCTAAGTAGACATTTCACACCAGAGGTCCTAAGTCGTAGAGGATATTTTTGTCCAATTTTAACTGTATTTTTTCCATCTTATGATATCTTATTTACAGTGTGGTTATTGCTCCTCATACCTGTAGCCTGTGAATAATAACTAGGGTGTGTAGGCCACCTGTTTCCATTAACACATCATTTTCTTTCACTTCAAGGTTGAAGATAGGGAAACAAACAAACAAATAAATAAATAAATAAATAAATACGTTAAATAAATCTGTTCCTTCCAGGTCTCCCATTCAAACACATAACACATTTTTGTGCTGTGCCTGGCTGGGATGGAGTTAACTTTCCCTTAAGCAGCCCAAACAGTGCTGTGCTCTGCACTTTTAGCTAGAACAACATGGATATCACTCCAGCGCTGTATCTATTGCTGCACAATATTGGCACCACATCAGGACTCCCTCCAACCCCCAAAGAGCCAGTAGGCTTGGGGTGGGCAAAAGATGGGGAGGGGACATCACTAGGGCAGCTGACCTAAACAGACCAAAAGGATATTCCATGCCACATGATGTCACACAGCAATTAAAGGTGAGTCAAATCAATATGCAGAAGTGAAAGCCATCCAGCTGGTCCTAAAAACGGCCAAAATAGAAAAATGTCCATTACTCTCTATACCGATTTATGGATGGTGGGAAATGCCCTGTGGGGGTGGCTGCAGCAATGGAAGCACAACAACTGGCATCACAGAGGTAAACCTATCTGGGCTGCTACACTGGGGCAAGATATTGCTGCCCAGGTAGAAAACCTGGATGTAAAGGTACGTCACATAGATGCTCACATGCCTGAGAGTCACTCCATTGAAGAACATCAGAATAATGAAGAGGTGCACCTAGACAGGGGACGTAAAAGTGAGCTGTTTGTAGCTCGATGATGGGCCCATGAAACATCAGGACATCTGGGGAGAGATACCACATACAGATGGGCTCATGACTGAGGGGTGGACCTGATCATTGAGGCCATCACACAGGTCACCCATGAACATGAAACCTGTGCTACAATCAAACAAGCCATGAGGGTAAAGTCTCCCTGGAACAGGGGGAGATGGCTTGGATTTCAATATGGTGAGGCCTGGCAGATTGACTACATCGGACCACTCCCACAAACCCGCCAAGGCAAACGTTACATACTTACCATGGTAGAAGCAACTACTGGGTGGCTGGAAACATCCAGTAAACCATGACACCACCTGAAACACTATCTTGGGCCTGGAAAGACAAGTGCTGTGGCGACATGGTGCACCAGAGAGAATTGAGTCTGACAATGGGAGTCACTTCCAAAACAATCTTGTCACCTCCTGGGCCAAGAGGCATGGCATTGAGTGGGTGTATTACATCCCCTATCACTCACAAGCCTCTGGGAAGGTTGAGAAGTACAATGGACTGCTAAAGACCATGCTAAAGCATTGGGTGCTGGGACATGGAAACACTAGGACATAAATCTATCAGAAGCCACTTGGCTAGTTAACACCAGAGGGTCCAACAGAGGGGTGGCTTCTGCGTGAAGAATCCAGAAGCTGCCCCATAAGGGCCAGTGGCCAGAGCTGAACCTCTGTAAGAGCAGATTTAAGAAAGGGAAAGGAAAACAACAGCATCACTGCCACTCAACAGCAGTTGGGAAACAGCAAAGATTGAGAAACAGCCTTGCAGACACCAACGTCAGTGAAGAAGGAGGGGAGAGGAGGTGTTCCAGGCACTGGAGCAGCAGTTCCCCTGCAGCCTGTGGTGAGGACCATGGTGAAGCAGGCTGTGCCCCTGAAGCCCATGGAGCACCACAGTGGAGCAGAACTTCACGCTGCAGCCCGTGGAGGAGACCACAGTGGAGGAGGTGGACCTGCACCGACAGAGGCTGTGGCCTGTGGAGGACCCCTGCTGGATGAGATTCCAGGCCTGGCCTGTAGCCCATGGAGAGGAGCCCACGCAGGAGCAGGTGACATGGCAGGAGCTGCTGCCCATGGAGGACCCGGGTTGGAGCAGATTGCTCCTAATGGATGGACCCCATGTTACGGACCCATATCTGGAACCATTCTTGAAGAGCTGCTGCCTTTGGGAAGCCCATGCAGGATCAGTTTAGGAAGGACTGCATCCCGTGGGAGGAACCCCACATTGGAGCTTGTGAAGACTGAGAAGGAGCGGCAGATATGAAGTGCTATATACTGACCCCAATCCCCATTCCACCATTCCCCTGCACTGTTCGGTGGGGGGGGAAGGGGGGGGGGGGGGGGCGGGGTCAGGGAAGAAGGGGGTGGGGATTGAAGAGATGGAAAAGGGTGGTTGGGAGAAAAGTGTTTTTGGTTTCTTTCTTTTATTTCTCACTTCTTTAGCTTGTTAGCAGTATGCAGTAAATTTTATCTCCCTACTATGAGCCTGTTTTGCCCATCATGATAATTATTAAGCAATCTCCCTGTCCTTATCTCAGCCCTTGACCCCTTTTCATCATATTTTCTCCCCCTTTCCCTTTGAGGAAAGGGAGTGAGAGAGCAGCTGTGGCCACCCACCCAAGGCCAAGTAGCTTGGCCACCCACCCAAGTAAGACCACCACAATTTGAAAAGCCAAGAAATATCAATGTATGGCTGTATTGTTATCTACAATCTTCTGCTTTTCTTTTTAACCTTATTTATAGTGTCAGTGACTTATATTTTTAGTACTTTCCCCTGTTAACAATTACATGATAAACTATTTCCTTGAATCTGCAAATCAGGTTATGGTCTGCTTTGACTGATTAAGCCAAAGATATTATTTCCACGTTAATACTTCCTGTGAAAAATGAAGTGACGACCACTCAGGTACATCTTTCTGTTGTGTTTCAGGGCAAGAACATTTCTCCCTTAAATTTAAATTTTCAAGTCCTCCTGAACTTCAAGATACCCATACAGTCCACAATTATCCCCACACATATTTTGAAGGGGTAATAACAATAACAACACTGTTTATCTTACTGGACTAATTTGTCTGCTGGGCAAACTCTGCTAGTCACCATGTTATTCTTGCAGAGGTGAGTACCTAAGGCTCCAGAGGTCTTTACTTATGTCTGTTGTTGTTGTTATTTTATAGTGCAGTACGTTCTCCTGGCTGTTATCTTGTAAAATAAGGTTTACCGTTTAGTGCTTGCATGCCTTACCAATACTAATTTCCCTGTTAACCAGGTTCCTATTTCTCAACACTCTGCCACTGAGATTCTGTAGAAATGAACATGCTTTGAACCATAAATAACATTCAGTAGAGTTTCATAATAGATTTATAAATTTAGAGTAGTCTACACATGTAAATTAACCATTTTGTTGCTTTCTCTTGGGGAATTAATGAAATATTTATATGCATATATATATGTGTGTATGCATACTGTATGTGTAACAAGTATTGATGCTGAACTAGTCAACTATTCTTGACTTTTTCTTAACCAAAGGAATCTCTTCTGCTGTTCATAATCCCCATCCAGGAGAATTCAATTAGGCTCAGGTAGTACAGCTGGGTTCTGAAGCCCAAACTCCAATTTAAGAACTACTGCCAAATAACCATAATAATCAAAGCCACTTAAAACAGCAATCTGCAAGCCAGCATGGTGGCTCTGAAGATTATTACTCCAGTCTGTTAGACAATCTGTTCATGAGGACTTTGGTTTAAGCCCTGGCATCATTCATTTGTCTGCACTTTGCTCTTGATTCTGAGCCATGAGTTCCTGAATGATGCTCCAAAGAGGAAGGAGAAAGAGATTAAGAGAGTTTAATAAATATTTTAATAGAACTAGAGAGAGAGAGATACTTTTCATGGATATAATGTAAGGGAAAAAAAAAATATGTCAGAATTTAAAGGTGAGAGAAATTCTTACCTTGCTGAAAAACATTGCCGTTCTTTAATTTGTGTTTGTGTGGTTGGTTTGGTGGTGGTTTTTTGTTTGTTTATTTGTTTGTTTGATTGATTGATTGTTTGTGTGTGTGTGTGTGTGTTTTCCCAAGGGGGTATAAATACTGTTTATCTTACGCCTGGGACCAGGCTTAGGAGGCTTTTTTTTCAAATGATTTTTTGTCAGAAACTGTAACTGAAACAAACAAACAAACAAACAAACAAACAAAAATATTATGGAAACAAAATGTTTTTTATTTATATCTCTAGGTCAAAATGCCCCTTTCATATTGTTAACAATTAAGAGGAATTTCTTTGTTGAAGGTGATGCTTTGAATGAACTTTTACAGTGTTGCAAAACACGTGTTGTTAAGTGTTGCTAAACAGAAGCTGTTTAGGAAGTGGAAGGAGTACTGTGAAAGTTATTTACTCTATATGTGACTAGTATATATATATATATTTATATGTCAGTATAGGTATAGCATACACACCATATGTATGCATACATACAGACGTTTGTATGTATATTTGTGTGTGCATATATATACATATCACACATATATACAGAAATATTTAACTTTACCACAAAATTAGCTGTGTAGACCATGTGGCCATCAATACTGAGATCTGGCACGTGCTGAACTCTTAACCTTAGAATTTGGACTGTAAATTAAAGTTTTTCCCTTGCTTTTTTTCCCCTTCTGGCATTTAGTATGCTTCATCAGAAGAACTAGAAGAATTCTAGTGCATGCACAAATGCTATATCCTTGTGCATGTCTGCTATTACCTGCTTTCTTTGTTTTTTGAATGCCCTGTGTCAAATGAAGTAAAGAAAAATAAATAAATAAATAAATAAATTGTAACTTGTAGAAAACAGGAAATAATAAAGTAAACCAAGTCAAGCCTTGTAAAAAGTAAATGAGTAGTCTAATCTCCATGTGTTGTGGAAAATTGGTTTTGATATCCTAGCTATTCATCTGAATTGAAATCTGTGGTTCAAGTCAGTCATTGTTGCAGTCATTGTTGCAGTCACAACATTAAGAGTTAAATTTGTTCTTTGGAAAGATTTTTCTTGAGAAATAGCCTTAGTAATAAACTAATGCCAATTTCAAATTCTTGTCTAAATGTAGGACGCTCATAGTAGGTAACATCAGGGTGTTCAAGATGTATCCCTGTCAGGTACATTGGACAGGTGGAGGTTTCTTACACTTCCAGGACCAATCTATACAGTGGTTAAATGTATCATCCTTTTGTATCATAAAACACAGGGTGCCTAAAGGATTTCCATCTGATCTTCATCTTTTAGTATTTGCCCTCACAGCTTTCTGGAAGGCAGAAATTTAAAGAGGAAACAAATTTGATTTCAAGAGTCGTGCTGCACTTGCACAGCACTGAGGATGCAGCAGATGGGTCCTCAAAAACTAAATGGCATACTCCTGATCAAAGTGATACTATGATATCCTATTATACAGTCTCTTTCCCTCTCAGATAAACACAGACTGTTAACCTAATCTCTCAGTTTGGCCATCTCATCCCTACAGTACCAGAAAACTAACTCTTAGTTGACTGACATCTTATCTTTTTTCTTCCTTGTGAACACTTTGTGTTTACACAAACAGCTACCAGAATGATTTTCACAGCAACAGTAGTTATGTCTACATCAGTAAATTACAGTATTGTTTTCTGGAAATGAGGCCAATTGGTATAGAATAGCCTATGGCAGCACTTTTAAATTACCTTATTTTCCAAAACAAGATGGCTAAATCTAAACTGCCTCATGTGAGTACTCCTTGGTCTGAGTTAAATCCCAAGTCTTCCTCGAGAATTGCTTGGTAAAGTGACTGTTAGCCTGGGCCACAAAAATTTAAGAGGACCAGTGTGGAGTACAATGGAAAACTGCTAAACTTTTCTGGACTCATTTTGGAAGAGTACAAGTTTTTGATAGCCTACAAAGAAAGAACGACACATGTAAATATGATAAAGTGTCACTGCCATGTTAACTCAAAATCTCTTTTCTTGTAATACCTCTAATGATGACACTAAAAAGCTCCCATATTTCAAAATTAGTGAAAAGTTTTTTCCAGACCCTTGAGTAATGTATGTACCAATAGCCTGTTTTAGACAGGTGATACACTGAAACAGGTGACAATTGTACCAAGGACTTCAGATTTTCCAAGAATATATCAAGAGGACCACTGGGATAATGTGTCTATCCAGACCCTTAAGACCCAGCCAGGCTAGTACTTTGTCTACTCAGAACATAGGATGCATATCAAATTTTCAAACAATGTGGAGTTTCATACTATCAATGGGTGATATATTTTGGCTCAAAAGTTACTATACTTAGCCTTATTTCATTAAGATAAAGTCTCTAAGACCCTTCTGTCTTTCTAGCCTTTTAAGGAATTTGCAAAACCAAACTTTCATCCTCTGTTTCTCATGTTCTCTGACATTTGGAAGTTGACAAACCTCCTGCAGATCTTAGCTGTAGCATGATATGTCTTGAGTTAAATGAAAATGAATGCCTAAATTGAAATGAAAATTCATGTCTAAAACATGAATTAAAAACATGAACTAAAAAATTCATGTCTAGACATGAAAATTCATGTCTAAAATGAAGACATGAGTGTATCTCCTACCTATCAGGTCTTGGTGTTTAACCCAGATGTAGCTTGCTTCCAGAGTACAAAATATAGCTGAGAATTCTTTATTTTTCTTACCCATCTACAAAATGAAAATACATAACAAATAAGGACTGTGACACTCTCAGATCCAGGTTTCAACCTGTAAGAAGGGACAGTTTTGATATAGCTATAGAAACAAGGCAAATCAAAACCAGTCTCCTCTTCAGTCAGTTGCAACCCAGTACCTCTCCTTTTTAATACCTTTTCCTTGCCAGGCACCTTCTGGAAACATGGTTTGCCAATTATGGCCAATTTGCCCTTAAAATTTTAAAATGTTCATCTATTAGATAAAATCTATAGATGTCATAATATTTATAGATATTATGTATATTTAATAACTAAACACTTTTAAGAAAGGCTAAATATATTGATTAAAATAAAATCAAACAAAACAACAATAAAAACATAGATCTGGTCACTGTAAAAGATTCATTCCATGCACTTTAAAATACTTTTTTTTTTTTTTTTTTTTTTTTAATTTGGATTAAACAATAGAAAGCTGGAAAAGTAGCAGCTCTGAAAAATCTCAGCATCTTAGGAAGCAGATGTAAGCTAAAAGTAAAACTAGTTTGACTGTAGACAGATCCATGGTTTGTGGCACTGCAGTAAACAGGCAGTTGTTGAATTTGCCCTACAGCAACCTCCTCTTAATGACACTGGATACCTGCCAGTCTCTAATTATCTTTACAACAATAACCTTAAATTGCTGCTTCCTTCAACCCAATGTCTTATTTCTAGCTCAATGGCTACTTCAAGTGGACTATCCTATCAGAATGACATAAATCTGATAAGACAGTATACAACAATATTGCTATGGCCAGGGATCCTGAGGAACTAAAAGAGGCTTTTCTCTATAAAGTGTAAATAATCCATTTCATTATGACTTTACTTGCTTCATTACACAGATATAGGTGTTCTGGCATAGTTTACTTTTTATGTTTCTGTTATGTTCTTAGGCAAAGTAACAATATTGATACCATAAGGCACACACAAAAGAAGAGAAGATCATTTGCACGTCTATGTTTACGTCTGTATTTGCCAATAGATAAAGGAGGGAAGTAGTAGTTTAATAGTACATGTATACAGTCATGATACATTACTTATGTTTCAGGTGTATGTATCTGTTTCAGATGTAAAAGCAAGATGACTGCCTGTGTTGGTCATCTTCTGTTCAGATAACATATTACATGTACATATAGTAAAGTATACTATCAGCTTTCAAGAGCTTATAGCTTAAGCAGTCATAACATGTTAAACACAGGTTATTTTAAAAACATAGCTGAAATCCAAAATAGTCAATTATGAATTCAAAGTTAAGTAAATATTTTGCTAAGTAAACACAATCACTTTGCTCAGCACAATCAGTTTTATGCATGTGAAAAAAAAAAAAAAAAAAAAAAAACACTGAAGTCACATAAAATCTTTCATAATTGAACTAATATATACTTTAGCAGAACAGTTCTTGTACTCGTTTCACTAACTATAGTGATATTAGTTAACATTGCCCTTTTTTTAAAGCTATACAGAATTTGAAGTGGAACCCAGTAACCTGATTTCAAGGATTGGATGACTCTCCCCAGAATTCTGGGTCACAAAACACATAAACAAGGACCTTTAATCCTGATTTAATATTATATTGTTAAATTAGTAGTTGAAAAGTGGGTTTCTCTGGATTTTATATTAACTATGAAGCATGCATGTCCAGGACAAGCTCTTTTGAATGTGGTGCTTTACTGTAGTTGATAAAACTATGACACATTCAGTTTCTAGAATTCCTGTTTTAAAGTGGAAAATATTAAAAATATCTTCTGTTGCTCCATAAGACAGTAGATATTAACTACAATTGCAAAGACATTACAAATAATATTTTGTATAACATTCTATTTGGTAAATATATTTCCTTGGGTGGTACAAGTTAAACCATCTGTAGGCAAGACAGTGGAGTTTCTGTTTATGTGAGAGACCAACTGGAATGTATCAAGCTCTGTATCAAGAATGTATCTGCCTAAGGGTGGAGGAAGAGCAAATGGAGAGCATATTAGTAATCATTAAAGGGCAGGGTAACATGGTTGACACTGTCGTGTGTGTTTATTACAGTCTGCCTGATCAGGAGGAGGAAATCAATTAGACCTACAGGCACCTGGAAATAGCCTCACAATCACAGGCACTGGTTCTTACGGGGAACTACAACCACCCTGATATCTCCTGGAAAGACAGCACAGTTAGGTACAAACAGTCCAGGAGATTCCTGCAGAGCATCTATGATAACTTATTTGACACGAGTGGTGGAGAAGCCAATGAGGAGAGGTATGCTGCTGGACCTTGTACTACCAAATAAAGAAGGACTGGTTGGAGATGTGAAGGTTGGGGCCCACCTTGGATACAGTGATTATGAGATTATAAAGTTCATGTTTCTGCACGGAAGCAACAGGGCAAAAATTATGATGGCAACCCTGTATTTCAGGAGAGCAAACTTTGGCCTCTTCAGGGACCTACTTGGAGGAATCCTAGAAGGTAGGGAGTTTCAAGAGAGATGGTTAATATTCAAGAATAACTTCCTCCAAGTTCAAGATCAATGAATCCCTATAAGTAAGAAGGAAAGCAAAGGGAGGAAGAGTCCTGTTGGATGAGGAAGGAGCTCTTGGCAAAATCCAAAGAGAAAAAGGAAGTTTACAGAAAATGGAAAAAGGGACAGGCCACTTGGGAGGAATATACCAACACTATTAGAGTATGCACGGAGGTGATGAAAAAGGCTAAGGCCCATTTGAAATTAAATCTGGCAAAGAATGACAAGGACAACAAGAACATTTTTTTTCTAATAGCAAATCGATAGCAATAGGAAGACTAGGGACTTCTGAATGGGGTGGGTGCCCTGGTGTTGAAGGATACAGAGAAGGCAGAATTACTGAATGTCTTATTTGCTTCAGTCTTTACTGCTAAGGCCAGCTGTCAGGAATCCCAGACCCCACAGAAAAGAAAGTCTGGAGAAAGGAAGGCTTTGCCTTGATCAAAGAGATCAAGGCAAAGCTCAGAGATCATTTAGACAAATTTGATGTCCACAGATCCATGCGCCCTGATGGTATGCAGCCATAAATGATGAGGGAGCTGGTGGATGCTATTCCTAGGCTACTCTCCATCATCTTTGAAAGGTCATGGAAAAGAGGAGAGGTGCCTGAGGACTGGAAGAAAGCCAATGTCACTCTAGCCTTCAAAACGGGCAAGATGAAAGACCCAGGAAAATACAGGACAGTTGACCTCATCTCTGTCCTTGGAAAGATTATGGAGCAGCTCAACCTGGAATTATCTCTAAGCATGTGGAGGAAAAGAAGGTGATAAGGAGTGGTCAGCATGGATTCACCAAGGGGAAATCATGCTTAAACAGTCAGATAGCCTTCTCTGATGGGATGACTGGCTGGGTAGATGAAGGGAGAACAGTGGATATTGTCTACCTTGACTTCAGCAGGGCTTTCAACACTCCATCCCACAACATCCACATAGGCAAGCTCAGGAAGAGCTTGGATTAGATGAGGGGACAGTGAGGTGAGTTGAGAATTAGTTGGATGGCAGAGCTCAGAGAGCTGTGCTCCGCAGCGCAGTCTAGTTGGAGGTCTGTAGCTAGTGGTGTCGGTGCTGGGGTCGGTACTGGGTCCAGTCTTGTTCAACTTATTCTTCAGTGACCTAGATGATGTAGTAGAATGCACCCTCAGAAAGATTGTGTTTGCACATAAATCTGTGAGGAGTGGCTGATACACAAGAGGTCTGTACTGCAGTTCAGAGGGACCTGGACAGGCTGGAGAGTTGGGCAGAGAGGAACTTCATGAAGGCATGTGCAGGTCCTTTACCTAGGGAGGAATAATCCCATGCACCAGTACAGGTATGGGATTGACCTGCTGGAAAGCAGCTCTGTGAAGAAGGATCTGAGAGTCCTCATGGGCATCAAGTTAACCATTAACCAGCAACGCGCCCTTTTGGCCAAGCAGGCCAATGGTATCTTGGGGTGCATTAGCAAGAGTGTGGCCAGCAGGTCAAGGGAGGTGATCCTCCCCCTCTACGCAGACCTGGTGAGGCCACACCTGGAGTTCTGTGTCCATTTCTGGGCTTCCTAGTACAAGAGAGACGTGGGGCTCCTTGAGGCAATTCAGTGGAGGGCTGTGAAGATTATTATGGGACTCTCTTATCAGTAGAGTCTGAGATAGACGATCTTGTCCAGCTTGGAAAGAGAAGGCTGAGAGGGGATCTTGTCAATGTGTATACATATCCTAAGGGAGGGTGTCAAGAAGATGGGACCAGACTTTTTTTCAGCAGTGCCCAACAACAAGGTAAGAGGCAAAAGGTACAGACATAAACACAAGAAGATCCATCTGAATATGAGGGAAAAGTTTATTGTGAGGGTGACAGAGTTCTGGAACAGGTTGCCCAGAGGGGTTGTGGAGTCTCCTTTATTTGAGATATTCAAAATCCACCTGAATTCAATTGTGTGCAATGTGATGTGGGTGATTCTGATTGAACAAGGAAGTTGAACTAGATGATCTCCAGAGGTCCCTTCCAAGCTCAACTGCTCCGTGACTTTGACTCGGTAACAGGGTAAGATTACTTAGTAGCTAATACTTAGCTGACTGACACAAGTAGGTACACAGACAGGATGAAGAATTTAGGCTTTGTCCTTTGTTGAAGATGTATAAGGAACATTATAGAATTATTTTGGTTATGGTTATCATGGTTATGAAGATATTTTACCCCTAAAATATGAAAGTATCACACTTGAAAATATTTTAATGTGACAGTATCTATTGTGATAAGGGGAATGAGGGTTTCTAGCACACAAAATCCTAAAATAATAGAGTTTGTTGAAAATGTCTGTAATTCGATATAAAATAGACAGAATTTAGGGCTATAAACCCTTCCTGTATTTGGATCACTGGCTGCATTATAAGCATATTGTCTGTTTGGTAAATTCAGAATAACTACTTACTTACTGAAAGGCTGATATCATGAAACAATAAAAAATGAATAAAAAATGAACAATAGCATCACAGTGTAACAGATGTATTAAAAAAAAAAAAATCTTTAATATTTTCTCACAAGAAGCTATTTCCTCCCTGTTAATAGTAGTAAAGTAGCCGCAGAAAACAACCCCTCCATGCTAATACTCAGCATCTGTTGTGAAATGGTATTACATACAGCAGGAGCTTATGCTGATACATTTTGACAACAAAAATCCAATATATTACTGACAGTTCCCACAGTTCAATCCATTTTCACCAATAAGAACATCCTTTCAATTCACAGGAAAGGAAACAGGAACTTTGTGTTGGTCTAATTAAGAAACTAATTAAGAAACTTCTTCATTACTGTTGTTATTTTCTTTAAATAGAGCTTCTATTAGTTTCTATTAGTGTTTTCAGTCCATCACAGGACAAATGCAAAATGCATTTGCAGGATGCTGTTCAATATGTAGCACCTTGCAAAAAGCTGTGAAAGTCACTATGACTCTATTGAAATAATTTATCACAGAATCACAGAATAGTCTAGGTTGGAAGAGACCTCCAAGATCACCGAGTCCAACCTCTGACCTAACGCTAACAAATCTTCCACTAAACCATATCCCTAAGCTCTACATCTAAATGTCTTTTAAAGACCTCCAGGGATGGTGACTCAACCACTTCCCTGGGCAGCCTATTCCAGTGACTAACAACCCGTTCAGTAAAGAATTTCTTCCTAATATCCAACCTAAACCTCCCCTGGCACAACTTTAGCCCATTCCCCCTCGTCCTGTCACCAGGCACGTGGGAGAATAGACCAACCGCCACCTCGCTACAGCCTCCCTTCAGGTACCTGTAGAGTGCTATAAGGCCACCCCTGAGCCTCCTCTTCTCCAGGCTAAACAGTCCCAGCTCCCTCGAGTTGGAATATTATCTAATTAACATGTGTGGTATGGCATGGCTGACTACACTGTAAAACATTATGAGGACGTGGTGTTCAAATATCCTAATGAAGATTTTCACTGGAGCTTTTAGTTTCTTTCTAAAGTGACTTTCTTAGCCTTAATAGCTTTCACAAAGAAACAATCTCACTAATGTTATTAAAATAAAGTAGCATAAAATAAAAATAAAGATAAAAATGAAAAATAATTATTTTAAAACAGTTCCAAGCTAAAAGTGAATCAACAGTGACATCCAGTGGCCAGGTAAACATGCTAGAAATCTCACTATGTTCCTTGTGGAATGTGTTTTGACTTCCTAGTTAAAGAATGAGGTTCTCAGTGGATTTAGTCATCATTATCTCAAGGCCAGCCAGTTCCTAATTTTGGCAAGATGATATTAATTAGACCTAAGATCATTGTATGGTATGTTCAGTATTCGTTTGTTGTTATTATTCACTTTTGCTGACATCCCAGATAGTAGTATTATCAACAGGATTTAACTGTCTGTATTAGAAGTTACAAAACAGAGTCCAAAATACTCTTAAAGCATAAACCCAGTTTAGTGGAATGAAAAGTAGTAGGAGGTACAAAGGAAAAATGGTTTCTGCCGTCTTTTCTTCAACGCTAATTACAAGAGACCTACCCAAAACAATGAGTTTCAATTACGTGGAAAATCAAAGTTTGGTACTGAATCAGGTAAAAGTAAAATCTTGTTGACATTTTCCATGTACTGAACTCCTTAAGAAGTCTCTGCCACTGTTGTTTCTGAAAAAAGTTTTGTTTTAAAATATGTACTGAGATGTACACTGATATCACTATGCAGCTGCTGAAGATACCAGAGTCTTTTTGCGCAGTGAAAACAAAAACTTCCAATCATTGCAGATGCATATCTAACTGCCCAACCCTGATATACTCTGTCAACTGATACCCTGGAAGACTAAAAATTAACTTTGGAAAAGGCTGTAATATGAATA
Organism: Oxyura jamaicensis; assembly: GCF_011077185.1. Classification (NCBI taxonomy): domain Eukaryota; kingdom Metazoa; phylum Chordata; class Aves; order Anseriformes; family Anatidae; genus Oxyura; species Oxyura jamaicensis. The sequence continues at coordinate 168,331,002 of NC_048893.1, forward strand.
TATTTTAATGTGTAGATGTCAGAGGTACTTAGTCTTTAAGCAGAGGCAACCAGAATCCAAGTACTATGTTACTTATTCCCTAAAGTCAGGAAAATTTATCTAATTTAGCATGCTTTGGACAAAAGGATTTTGGATTCAGTTATTTGTCACTTTGGTGTGTGAGTGCATCTGAAGTAAAACATCTTTTCAACAGACTAATGTGTGATAGGAAGGGCTATACATACTAATGAAGTGGGGTGATACTCTTGCCTTATTATGGTGTAAAATATTCAAGCAAATCTACACCCTTAACACATCTAAGTATGGCAGAAGAAGGCTTGTTAAAACAGAACCCATGCTCCAGGAGGCCTGCACAGCATATAGCTTTTTTCAAAGACAGGTCAAGTACAGAACAGCAGTCACTCAAACATAGTAGTCTTAAGTGCACTGGAAGTGGTTTTTGAGAGGCTTCCATTGTAATTTTAAGTCATTATGCAGGTGAAGTGAATCTCACTCTCAGAAATTAGTAGGACTTTCATTTAGAGACATTATCCTAACTGTGTTTGATAAAGAAAGGATTAAAGAAGACTTTACATCATTTTATTAGTATTAGAAGCGTTATAATACCATGCAAAAATATTTTTTCATAACAACTATCCTCCTGTGCAATTTCACAGAACTGAAACTGCCATTTTTCTGAAGATCTGTTTTTTATCACACAGTACTGTGAAGATGAACCATCGGTAGGTTAGAGTTTGCCACTGACTTTTAAAGTAAAATAGCAGAATGAATATTCAAATGGCCACTGAAATGAAAAGGGTGAAAGACACAAATTAAAGCAAGCAACTAAATTCATTATATAAATGATTCTTTGTCTAGGAGCCTAAGAACATGATAGAAGCTTTGAAAGAAATGTGTGTTGGATTACAGTAGCTATTCCTCAGCAATTTAATTTTCATTCTTTTTTCCTCACCTTCACATACTTCCACTTAGTTGAAGAGTTTACAATTAAAATGAGCTCTGCTTGCAACTAGAAATATGTCTATTACATACAGTTCATATGGTTTTCTTTCTGAGATAATTTAATGGGTTAATGAAAGAGTTGTGCTTCATTTATTAAGAAATGCGGCTTCTGAATCGATATTCCTAAATGTTTTTTGTAGACACACTGAGTTTTCAAAGAGAAAATTCCTAACTCTTCCAAATAGTATATACATGTATTGTATATACAAATGTATTGTATATCTAAAGATGCTTGAGATGTCTCATCACTTGGGAAACCCTTGTTTTTTCATCATGATGTGACACCCTGAAGGCCCTTATTTGATAGTTCACTGAGAAAGTGGACAAATAGTATGAGAGTATAACCACTAACAGGAATTTCCAGATAGCACTCCAGCAGCTCAGAAACACTTGAGTTTTGTGCCTGCAGTGATTTAGATAATGAATTTGCCTTTGAGGAAAGGGCATTGCCCTACTTTGTTCCCTGCGAATGATTCCATGAAATTCAGAGATGAAGGAATCACAGATCACATTTATTGAAAGACCAGTGGAAAAGCCTTTTCAGTATGAGCTCTTCCTGGAGCCACAAAAATAAATAAATAAATAAATAAATAAATAAATAATACTGTAACTGCACCAAACATACTACTCCTCTTGCATTTAATTTACAGTTTCACTACAATATGTATATAGAACTCAGTAATTAGACACTTAACCAAGAATTTGAAAAGTGAATGATATAAATTCATGAGATATAATTTAAGGTAATGAAGCAAAATGAAAGAATAATCTCTGATAATCAACCTGTGTAGCAATTTAACCCAGCATCTGAAATCTTTAAAACAGATTGCTGCACAATTCAATACATTTTGTCTGATAAATTATATTCTTGAAGAATAATTAAATATTGCAGGGCTAGTTATTCAATTAAGTTACTGGTTAGTTATTTGATATACACAAGAGTATAGGGCAAAAAGGGCAAAGTGTATGCTGCCTTTCTTAGAAAGCTGAATTTCTACAGTTTGAACTGAAAAATAATAGCCTATTAAAAAAAAAATGTATATATTAATATATAAATATACACTTTTTTATTTCTAAGTAGGATCCATTTTGCAATTTTGCATCAAACTCTTCAGTGAAGCTTTGTGCAATGCAATAGCTAGTGGATTTTCAGCTGGCATCTATGGAAATATTGGATATTCATGATTTTTTTTTTTTTGTCTCTACTATTCCAACTGTCCATAAGAGTCCAGCTCTGTAGTTCATAGTAATGCAAAACTCCTCACATCTACTTCATGAAAAAGTGTCTTGGAAAGCAAACCTGAAAGGGAAAATAGGGACTATAGAAGCATACAGTAGAGATAGTAAAATTGAATTAGTATTTTATAAGGACTGAATTCTGGTACACATTCTTCAAAGAAGTAGCTTCCCTGAATCCGAAGATTACCTTAGAACAGCTGTTATAAGTAAGAGTTGACATTTTGGGCTCTTAGTCTATACATCTATAAATCCATGACTTTATGCATGTTCAATGACCAAGATCTATTCTATTCAAACTACATAGATAAATAAATAAATAATAAATAAAAACACTCAATTTATTTTCTAGCAGAAGAATATACTGAATGCATTAGATTCTTAAGGTGATTCATGTGAAAGGCCAACAATTATGTAGCCATTTAATTTTGCAGTTACCTATTACCACTAAAATTGCTGAAAAGCATATACTTTTTCATTGGAAGAAAGCATGTAAAAGGTATTGTAAAACATAACTATTTACCATAAACCACTTTCAATTTTCAGAAAGCCTGGCATTGAGGTAGTGGACCAAAATGCAACTTTGCAATTGATGTATAGTTTGCAAAGTACAATGCCAGCATTCATATTTTTTTTACTTTCTTTCTATTTGTTTTTTTTTAGTTTGAACATCTTAATTTTATCTCGTGCTTATAATCCGAAAGATGGAAAAGTAAAAATAATAATAATAATAATAAAGAAATGCATCTAACAGTTAAAAATAATTAAATAAATAAATAAATAAATTGGTGATTCAAAAGCAAAGTTTAGTGGAATTAGTTCTTTATTTAAGGGAAATATTTTGAAATATTTTAAATATTTCATAAGTAGTGAAAAATTTAAATGAGGATGTGAAGAAGATGCATGGAGAATTTAGGCCAAGAATATTAGTTCATTTAACTTACCTCCTTCCTAGTTTCCTGACTGAAACACAAGGCTCAGTTGAATGGAAGAAGCTGATTGGAAGCTTATCCCAAGGACTAAATATTGTCCTTAAGACTCAGTTCAGGATATCTAATTAGCACGAGACAGCTGCTAGCCTAGCTTGATCCTTTTGCTTAAGTGCTTTCCTGGAACTTCTCCAATGCCAAAAATATTAACTTTCTGAAGTAAGACAAAAGGCATTATGTATTTGAAATAGCAAAGTAAAGTCAGCCTCTCAGAGAGTGAAGGATCAATAAGGATATAACAGTAAGGTGTCATTCTATCAGCTGACGGAACAGAAAAATTACTGATTGCAGACCTTTGAAAATTTGAAATAATAAGAGGACATATTTACTTATTAGCATTATATGCTGAAGAACCATCTGATTGGCTGAAAATGAGCTATTTGATGAAAGTTTTGGAGTCTCACATAATGGTCTAAAACTTTCTTAAATAAAGACATTGTATTGGAGCCTACAGTAAGGAATAATGGATATCACTTAGAAGTCTTTACTTTGTCTAGCAGCAAAAGGCAATGGTGCCCCTTTTTGCCCTCCCTTTTTACCATAACTCTGGAACAAATCAGTCAAAGAATCCAACACAATAACAGAGTTGAAGGCATAGGAATATCGGACATCCTGGATAGAATTTCATTATACACTGTCGATGTCATTCTTTTCTTATCCAATCCGTATGATTCCCTTGGGGGTAGTGGCCAATGAATTAAAAAAGTTTGAGGAAGTCTCACTGCAGAATCATAATCAAAGGAAGTTCAGGATTCGGTGTATCAAACTTCCAACAACAATATATGAAACCATACTAAATATGGGTTCATTTGGACTAAACATTCAATTGGATACTTTTGAGTGCAATTACCGCATAGCACTGATAGTCATATGATCTCATTTTTGCTCAGCTATATAGGTCTATTGGCCTTGAATAGTGTAACTATATAATGGATATAATAATAAAACTACTAAGGCTTTAGGGAGAACTTTTCACCCAAGGACCGCAAAACATTTTAGAAAGGAGGTCAGGATCATTATCTGCACTGATTGGGAGAACATGCACCAAAGAAGAAAACATACTTTGCCGAAGTTGTCTAGCAGACCTGTGGCACCGCCAAAAAGAAAGACTCTTTTGTGTTAGAGTGCCAGCATGAGGAGACAAATTAAAGCATAGTAAAATTAACAATGCTCCATTTGTTTTATTACTCAATTTATTGTGATATTTGAAAGTGTTTCAGATATGTATATGGATATTTAGCAAGAAAATGAAATCATCTTAATTTTTTAGCTTTCAAAGATTTCCAAATCAACTGTAGCTTTATTTCAATAAGATGATAATACCACATTTGAAATCCTGTATATCAGCAGAAAAGGTTCCCCATTGTTGCAACTATTAGTAAAAACAAGAGTTTAAGACTATACACTGTAGATGAATGAGTTATAAGAAAATATATGTATTGGTTCATGCTAAGTTGTAGGTGTGGGTTGCCTAAGCAAGGTTACTACAGGGCCTTGGCTGGTTTCATCACTGTTCACAGGTGAAATATCAGAAATGTGATATATATATTTATATATATATATATATTATTTTTTCTATACACACATATATACATATTGAGGTGGATCTGCCTTGTAGCATTTTTCTCAGTGAAGATCAAGTGGGCTAAAATTCGTGATGTAAATTATAAACTACAATATTTAACTTTATAGATAAAGAAAATTTGAAGAGCTTAGCAAAGATAAGGTAGAAACTGTAGTTTATATAAATCTAAATGCCCACTCTGTCCTTGTAATGTAGTTTCCTTTTTCCAGACTGAGTTTCCACCAGCTCAGAGGCTTTCTGAGCTGTCACAAACTCTTCACAGACCTCACTGTTCCCTAGAAAACTTCTGTTTATATCTTTGAGGCTTGACCTTCTACTCATTTTTACTCACTGAAGTCGGTCTCTACATAGCCAGTAGGCCCCCAGGCTGTGATTCACTGTCTCTTGTCTTTTGTCTCTGCCTCTGGAAGATTTTCTCCTTGAAGAGGTACAGCTGCTTCCTACATTAAGAGACATCCCCCTCCTTTCAGAGGCCTTTGGCCTAGTCAGTCCTCCCCAAGGAGCTTAGGATACAAATGAAAAAATCAGAGATACTGTCTAATGTAATCTGCCTCCTCAGCTCTCATCTAGATTTCCCCAAGCCAGACTAATCAGTCTTCCAATATTTAAAATAACTAATACAGCAATCAAGATATCAGTAAAGGAAACATTCAGTCAGAATCTGATGTAGAATTGCCAGTATAGTTATATACATAAATGTATAGACATTTTTGCATAACGTGTGGCCCTGGATGTTTATATATTAATATTTTATCTTTTAATGAAATGAAATGACATATAATCTGTTTAACTCATCAATTTCATTTAAAAACCTATCATTTTTCAATATAATGCAGTGGTGAGTTATGTTGACTGGCATCTAGTCATTGACCCACAAACTTAAATAACTTCCATAATAAAGAACAGAGTAAATACCAACTAAGGATTTGTTCAGTATTGTTCCCATAGAAGAAATAAATGTCAAGACACTACAGTATTTTTCATATATATATATATGCATATGTATATATATGTATATCTTATTTCCTGTCTCCTTGTCACACAGTATCTAGTGTGATATTTTCAAAACAATTTAGATAGCTCAATACATTAAACCGAGCTTTTGGAAATGTGTTACAGACACAATTCCCAAAGGCAACACAGGAAAGTTAGATGTTTCATCTGCAGCTGCTTTAATAACAAAATGAAAAACTACAATCCACTTTTATTAAAAAGTCTTAAAATACCTCAGGGAAAAGTGAGATCATAGTTTTAAATTTATTTAGGTGACATAAAATGTTGGTATCTTTTACCCCAGACTGCATCAAGTGAGGTCCTTTAAAATACAATGAAGGCACATCTGCAGTGACTTACTTGGAAAAATGGTAGTATACAAAAAGGTAGATATGATTACATTTTTTACTGACAGTACTTCAGAACTGAGGTAGTCAGAAATTTTCAGATGAAATCTTGAAATGAATACATAATGATCTCTCTCTCTCTCTCTTTTTTCTTTTTTTTTTCTTTTTTTTTTTTTTTTTGATAAAATCTTGCTTTTTCAAATTGTTACTGAGAATTATGACAACCAGGCTATGCTATATGTTCTGGCTTCTGTTTCACTCCAGAGCACAGTCAAAAGCTGTAATTTCTAAATATGTATTTGTCTGTGCATGTTTCTGTATTTGTCTGCTTTTTACTGTTTTTCTATGTGAAATGGAAATTGTGTTTTCTGTTGATCCTAATTTGAGGCTAAATTCAGAGCAAATTTTGCATCACAGAAGAAAGTGAAATGAAAATGTCTGATTTTAATTATGTATCTAAGCCATATATATAGTTGATTATGTTGTGAACATATTTGAACTATATAAAGAAATTAATCATTTCTATATGTATTTTTAAGAAGACTTCACTAAAAACAGACTTACCTTAAACTTAATGGAAAATACAAAGTCTATTATTGAGTGTATTTTAACCACCCATTTATGTAAGCAAGAATAATGATCATGACAAATGTGGTTCCTGCTGCTTACAGTTTGCCTTAGACATACCTAACTGTTGTCCACTTAATACCTTAATAACTTGTTTGGATGGTTTTGACATTACAACAATAGAAGTTTCCCCAGAACAATAATCATAAGCAGTTAACTCAAAATATATTTATCAAGTTGTGCTGTAGGAGAAAGAGCTCATATACTGTTGTCGCACTTGGGAAGACACATTCTTAGGTGATATTTCTACTGACAAAAAAGCCAAAGTATATGAGAACTCATTGGCTTCCATTCTGGGCTAAATTAATCATTTTAGCATAGAATTTTGTACTTGCTTGTTACAAATGTTCAGATCTTGCATTCAGGTTAGGAACTCTTTTCATTATTTTTTTTTTCCTTTCTTTTTTCTTTTTCCCCTCCATATTTAACATAGTTGACCAATAATTTCATTTATTTGTTTGACATATGATTCTTGAAAAGATAATTATATCAGTTTATATTATATTGTTAATGTAATTAACACCAATTTTTCATATTTAATGATAGATCTCAAAGGAAATAACAAGCCTGATTATAAACGTGCATTTTCATTCATATAGAATTTTATACATCTTTTATACATAAATATTCTTAAATTCTCTTTACTATATTTTATAACATTTTGGATAATTAATTTGTACTTGGAGTTGTGCTTTTTGTTGAACATTCAATAGACCTTTGAAATTACAAGTTGTGGCTTGAAACATGTAATAGATGTTAATGACAGGAAGAGTTAATCATAATCAAACAATCACTGAAACTCTCCTCAAAGGACAAAACATATTAAATAATATACTATTACGATATGGACAAGATTTATAGCACAAAATCTTTTTTTTTTTTTTTTTTTTTTTTCCCCAACAAAATACTTACAGGTATGAAGATCTAGAAAGAGTCTTAACTTTAAAGTGATGTAAGGAAGTTCTGTCTAGAAACAATGAGGAATGTTTGAATGAAGTGTCAGACCTATAAACTATGTCACAGTGCAGGTATCTGTTTGAGTGTACTCAAAATTTTTGTTTGTTTTATTTAGAAGATTTTCATCTGTAAGTTCTTCAGATAAAAAATAATGATGATGAGGTAATGCTCTGTGAAAGTAATGCCTTTTTTTTTTTTTTTTTTTTTTTTTTTTTCCAGGTAGGTAAAGTACGTTTATCTTAAATGCTTGTATATCTCTCTCTGAAGTTGAATAAATTGTGCTTTTGTGCCAATCCAATGATCTACTTTTGTGATTAGTGAATAGTTTATGCAACTTATAACTATCATATGATGACTCTGAAATATATGTTTGGTATGTGCTTTTTGAGTATATGTTTGGTGATATAAATGTGGAAATCATTTATCATTAATTGATAATTGATTATTAATTAATTTGATTAATGATAAAAATGATTTATCATTAATTGAAAATACATTATCTGGCAACTCTCAATAAAATATTTTTAAATCAAAATCAGAATGATTCCAAGAAAGATGTTTTCAGTAAAAGGATTATGATTTCTTTCATGATTTTTAATGATTATTTTTAATTTTCTGTTTAAAAAATAATTATGATAAAAATATTAGAGAAGGTGGAAGACATTTGAAAGGTAAATTTGATTACATTTATTGAAACTAATTTTGTCATTACCTTTTAATTGTAGAAGGGATATTTCTGAAAATGGAATGATATTTAAAAGTTATACTGAAATTCGTAAGACAAAGATTTCTTGCTGCAAAGAAAAAGGGATATAAAACTTATTAAAAATACTCAGAAAATCAACATGATTATAAAATAAATGTTGCGAGGATAGCTTTACAAGCTACCAAGTCATTAACTAATGGAAAAAGCTAATTTTAACTCTACTAAATGTTGGAAAAGGTGAACATAGCATTATGTAGCAGGTTATAAATTTCAAGTTAAGCAAGTAGCTCTGTGTTCTAGTCTTCAGGTTTTCTTTGTTTGTGAAGTTCATTTATTCACCTTGTTTATATTTCCAACAAACAAAAAAACATCAAACAATCAGACTGCACAAATTACAAGTAGTAAAAGAGTTATTTGCAGAAAAGATTCAGCTGCCTAGATATTGGTATCTAGTGCTATTTTTTTGTCTTTGTTTTTTTTTTTGAGACATTCTCACAAGGCTTAAGAACATGTCTTAAGACATGTTAAATATGCTCCTTTCGAGAATGACAGTTGGAGGTCAGGTTGTCTGTTCAAAGGTGTCTAAAATTATGCTACATATGTATGTCTAAGGAACAGAATCTTTCCCTACATAACAGAACCAAAAGACTGTGAACATCTGATATCATCTGATATCATCTGATAACTTCAAATTATTTGCAGTTTCTTAGTAGAGTCATAAATTGATATTTCAAAAGTAGCTCAAGGTAAAGGGTAATTCACCCCAAAGTCTCTTGATATTTATTAATTTGCTCACCTGAGTAATTTAGCAGGAGCTTTCTTACATTATATTTCCTTTGGTTTCATGGAATGTAACTCAGATTTTCCACATTTTTCCATTTACCAATAGTGTATGCTATCCCTGATTAAACAAAGCATACACCAAATCTTCAGTGACCTTTACACTAAAGTAAGAAAGCATTCACTACTCATTCAGAGGATAAGTTATTTCAATTTACTTAAGATAGATGTTCACCTGTCATATACTACTCAGTGAAATACAGCCTTGAGACAAACTTGGGCACAGATTATCCACACTGCTGATCTATTAGCAGGGTAACAATTTTGTACTAATTTTGTCCTGTGCTATCTTAAATTCTCTGAAAATGTGCATGGACACTGGTCAAAACACAACATGCAACAAAGAATATGTCCAAAATTATATATAGGTTTTCACAAGTTTGGTTTTCATCCATCCTGTGTCCTTTAATACTCACAGAATCACAGAACTGTAGGAGTTGGAAGGGACCTCAAGAGATCATCAGGTCCAACCCCCCTGCCAAAGCAGGTTCCCTAGAGCAGGTTGCCCAGGTGTCCTGGTTTTAGTTAGGATAGAGTTAATTTTCCTCCTAGTAGCTGGTAGGGTGCTATGTTTTGGATTTAGGATTGAGACTAATGTTGACAACACACTGATTCTTTAATTGTTGCAGAGCAGTGCTTACACTAAGATAAGGACTTTTCAGCTTCTCGCTTTGTCCTACCAGCAGGCAGGCTGGGGGTGCAGCAGGAGCTGGGAGGAGACAAATCCAGGACAGCTGACCCAAACTAGCCAAAGGGGTATTCCATACCATTTGACATCATGCTAAACAATATATAGGAGTGGCTAGCTGGGGTGGGGTGGGTGTGCGGCTTCTCGGGGATAGTCTGGGCATCGGTCAGCAGGTGGTGAGCAATTGCATTGTGCATCACTAGTTTTCTACTTATTATTATTATTATTTTATTTTAATTTCTGTCCTAATAAACTGTCTCTATCTCAACCCACAGGCTTCAGTTTTTCTCGTTTCTCTCCCCCATCCCAGAGAGGGAGGGGGGGAGGCTGAGCGAACGGCTGTGTGGTGTTTAGCTGCTGGCCGGGTTAAACCACAACACCCGGTAGGAGTCCAGATGGGCCTTGAATATCTCCAGAGAAGGAGGTTCCACAACTTCCTTGGGCATGTTGCCCCAGAAGGTTTAAACCCTCAAGCAACACCTCATGCATTTATGACACACTCATTTTGGCATAAAGAAAATTAGACCCTTAGTTTCAGATTATGAAACAATTTGTCTGAAGACATCTAGCATTATTGACATTACATCAACCATTTTCAACTGAAAATAAAATAAAATAAAACAAAATAAAATAAAATAATAAAATAAGATAAAATGAAAAAGAACCCACCAACAATTACAGTGGTGTTTTACCACCACACACCGCAGAGATTGTTTACATGAGTTAACTAGACTGAACCAGGATACAGGTGGTGACACCTTTCATACTGTTTATTTGTTTAGTGTTATCATGGTTTTGAAGAATAATAGCTATACTGGCCTACTCAATATTTGGCCAGAATATGGTGATCAGATGAGCCCAGGTCTAGGCTGTTTCCTTCAGAGAGGTGAAAAGGGACAAAATTTTTTAATGTCTTGGTTTGGTTTAAGTAAGTGGGGGAAAAGTTAAATTATGCATGTGGTCTTCTCTGAAGCTTCCCCTCAGGACCAAGGAATGGGCTTCCAGGTCCATTTTAGTTACTTATATATACATAGAAGTAAGAGACTTCACTTGTAGAACAGAGGTAATTGAAGGTCAGAGGTGAAGTGGTTCTGTCTGGTCTTGCTGCTTGGCCTCAGAGGTGGGCTTAATTTAATTTAGGAGTACAGACATTGCTGTAGGCATTTTATCCGTGAAAGATCTCCAAAGACATATATACATTTGATGAACTGATTGCCCACTGATCATGCACAACTGAGATTTGCAAACGCAACACTTCAAGCTTATTTTTAATCACAATTTCTTCACCACACTTGGCTTTGGAATACCTGCTTATGAGTGAATTGTGAAGAAAGGAATAAAATATCTGAACATAAAGGGAGAAAGGGCAGCATATCAATTAAGAGATCAGCTACATAGATTTTATATGCAGAGATTTGAAAATAAACAATTATATTTGATTTCTGTTGTAATAATTTTGTCAATTACGCCTTAGAAAATTATTATGCTTTAGATTTTTTTTGGTCTCAATTCTGGATATTTGTGAGCATTTCACTGCTTCCCGTTTTTAGTACATATTAGAAAGACAGAATAAGGAATCATTGAGACAATGAGACTTTGGAAAGAGACAAAACATTTTCACCTTAAGGTCAGTGCTTCACAGGTAACCTATATCTTCCAGTAAAATTCTAAAAGGTCCAGTTAATACTGATTTAAGGATAACTAATCACATTTAATTCATCTCCAAAAATGAATTCAGGAGCATTGTTCTAGAGATAAGCTATATATACATCAATGTGCCTTAGTGCAGTTATCAGTGGCTCAACTGAGAAAAACAACAAAATGGATTTGAGAATTCATGGCTGATGAACACTATGGTCAAGATGATCTCTGTTTTCTGCATAAGAAATTAGCTATTAGAAAATAAATGAAATATATCTATGAAGTTACCACATGCTGAACATTTGTAAATGAAAGGTGATGGATGACAGAAATTAAAGAATGGTTGAACTCACCATAATGTAGAACAGGAGAAACAACAGCTTTGTAAACCTTTTTTTTTTTTTTTTTTTTTTTTTTTGACAGGTAGGTAGTAATGTGTTCTATAAAGGAACTATACGAACATACATACTTTCATACATATACATGTATAAGCAGTGCTGAAGGAAAAAAATCGCCTTTTCTAGAGCTATAATGCAGGAGCAAAGCTTTTCTGAATCATGTTAAACCTATCTGGCAGCCTTATAAGGACATAGAATAAACTAAAATAACTCTGAGTTAGGAGACACTTCCCCTACTCTGCTGAAACCTGAACTGCAAGTAAATATTTCAGCATGGATAGTCTCATCACTATTGAACTTGCACTGTAGTAACCAAAGAATGTCTAAATTAGGCAAACTCTTATAATTTCTCTGCCAACTGAGGTATTGTTACTTCTATTTCTGTGCTAGTTACATTCTCATAAATCAGGGATGCTCAAGGTCTAATAATCAGTCTGATTAAATTTCTACCACTAACACTAATAAATATTTTTAATTATTGGTTCTTATTCCAATATTATTTTTCCTCGTTGGCAGGCAAAAATGCTTTGATGCCACTTAAAAGTCCTTCATTTGTTATTCTTGGATTTCTAGAACTATCTAAGTTCTATTTACTTACTGGTTTTGTGTGCCTATTTCATTTATAATTAAATACAAAGAATTCATGCAATTTGACTGCCTTATTGATTGACCTGGATATTCAGTCTCCTTTAATCTGTTGATTTTCACAGATGTGCAGAAAATTATCCTACTATTTCCGTTTGTTTCATTCTCTTTAGAATGATTTTAGCATGTTTGTTGTTCTCAGCTTAATCAAAGAGAGGAAGCATCCATCATTTCAAAAAATTCAGTACTTGAACCTTAGCATAAATCCCTACTGTGTCTTCTTATTCCTGAATTTAAATGGATTTTTTTTTTTTTTTCTTTAAGGCAGAATCTAAAACACATCTTCAAGTCTCAACCACTTTTCTTTACAATTATTTTAGACTTCCCCCAGACTAAGGAATTATATATTTGTTATCGTCCTATTGAAAAACCAAACCAAATCAAGCCAAACCAAACCAAGCTACCATAATGTTTGGACATAGACTGAAAGTTGAATTTATTTAAGTTCAAAATAAAAGTAAACTTTTTTTGTTGTTGTTGTTCCCCCCATTTGATGTCTCTTGATATTTGCCACTTAATATCAAGTCTACATCTTTGAAAAAGGCATAAAACTAACAAACAAAACTAGCATAAAACAAATAAACAAGCAAAAAAAAAAAAAAAGAGAGAGAGAGAAATATCGTCAGGGTTTTTATCCTAAAAATTGTTCTCTCTTGTGATCATCATAAACACCATAAATAATAAGAGATAAAGAACAAGAATGATGAGTTTATGAAAAAGAAAATCATAATATAAGCAGAAGCTACTGCTGAAAATGTGGTCTATGTTCTTTAAACATAGAAATTAAAAGAAAAAAAAAATCTATAAATGTCCCAGAAAAGTTTATAAGAATCCTAAGAAATAAGTAATTAAAGACAGCAAATTTGCAACACTGTATGGTTGTTTTATCTGAAAGGTGTGACAGACAAGGGAATTGATGGGAAAATGAACTCTGCTGCAAAACAGGAATTAAAGAGTAGACCTAAATTTGACTGGAGATCCAGCTGTTAACTGAATGAGATAAACAGGAGGAAATTGAAAAGTACATTGATAGTAATAGAGACGTAGAGAAAATCTGAATCTCATAAAGCTTTTAATGAAAAGTTGAAAAGCAGGCTAAAAGACTCTAGAAAACTTGAGGCACGTACAGAGAAACAACATTAACATCAATGCATATTTGAAAATGACAAGAGGGATATATTCAGGCTGTAGGACTACAGTCATAAAAAGAATATAAAGATAAACAAAATGTAATTGTTTTGTAGTTGTTGTTGTTTCTTTTTTATTTTATTTAAAGATCTATGGGAAAAGAAGGCACCATGTAATCTTTTGCCAAAGTGAACTGGAAAACAAACTACTGAATGGAATTATGTTATTAATCACAGTGATGAAAATTAGAAGGTAAATGTGTTGTTTTTACACTGCTTCGCCGCTGAACCACTTTCTCACTTCCCCTCCTCAAAGGAAAAGGGGGAGGAAATACCAAAAAATGGGTTAAAGGGTTGAGATAAGGACAGGGAGATCATTCAACAATTATCATCATGGACAAAACAGATTCAGCATAGGGAGTAGAATATAATTTATTGCCTATCACTAGCAGAGTAGAACAGTAAGAAACTAAAAGCAAACCAAATACACCTTTCCCCCCATCCACTGTATTCTAACTCCTCCCCCCGAAAGGCGCAGGGGAATGGGGTCTGTGGTCAGTCCATATCACTTCATCTCCGCTGCTCCTTCACAGTAACTCTCTGCCCCTGCTTCAACATAGTGTCCCTCCCACAGGATGCCATCCTTCCAGAACTGATCCTGCATGGGCTTCCCATGGGCAGCAGCTCTTCAAGAACTGTTCCACATATGGGCCCGTACCACAGGGTCTATCCATCAGGAACAATCTGCTCCAACAGAAGTCCCCCACAGGCAGCAGCTCCCCCCAGACCTCCTGCTCCTGTATGGGCTCCTCTCCATGGGCTACAGGTCTGGCTGGGAATCTGCTCCAGTGAGGGTCCTCCACAGGCCACAGCCTCCTTCAGTGCAGGTTCACCTGCTCTACTGTGGTCTACTCAACAGGCTGCAGCATGGACCCCTGTACCACAAGGTCTCTCTGTGCAGAGCAAACTGCTCCAACATCGATGCCCCATGGGCAACAGCTCCCCTCAGATCCCCTGCTCCTATGTGGGCTCCTCTCCATGGGCTGCATGTTGGCTTAGATCTTGCTCCTGGGGGGGCTCTCCAAGGGCTGCAGCTTCCTTCAGGCCACATCCACCTTCTCCACCAGGCTGTAGCATGGAAATCTGCTCCACTGTGGTACCCATGGGCTGCAGGGTGAGAGCCTGCATGGGCCTCTCCACAGGCCACAGGGGAAATTCTGCTCCAGCCCCTGGAACACTTCGTTTGCACTGACCTTAGTTTTTGCTGGGCTGTTTCTTACTTCTCCCTCAGCTGATGTTGCACAGTAGTTTTTTTCTTTCTTAAATTTGTTTTTACAGAATTGCAACCAACATCTCATATTGGCTTCACTCTGGTCTTTTGGAGCTGGCTGAACTTTTCTGATGGAGCTCGCCTATGAACTTCCCTTGCCATGTAAACCTAATACAGAAGAATGAGAAAGTTAGTTAATTGGTAAACACTAAAAATGAACAAAATTCATAAATATTTGTTAGACAGAATGGCTAATTTATAATTTCTGCCTGAAATGCATTTAACCCAACTTTTCACTCCACAAAAAAAGAAAAAAAAAGAAAAAAAAAGAAAAAAAAAAGTGAATATATATATATATATATAGCTGAAAAGTGAAAGGCAGGTCTTTTTTCTTCAGAAAAAAAAAAGGAAATGTGAATTCTTTGATCATGGAATCATTGAATGGCTTGGATTGGAAGGGATCTTAACGATCATCTAGTTCCAAACTCCCTGTCTTGGTCAGGATTCCACCCACTAGATCAGGTTGCCCAGGGCCTCGTCTAAACTGGCCTTGAACACCTCCAGGGATGGGGCATCCACAGCTTCTCTGGGCAACCTGTTCCAGTGCCTCATCAAACCCTGAGTGAAGAATTTAAGAATTTCCTCCTAACATCTAATGTAAATCTCCCCTCTTTTAGTTTAAAACCATTCCCCCTTGTCCTGTAATTGTCTGCCTGTGCAAAAATATGTTTTTTTATAAGCCTCTTTTAAGTATTGAAAAGCTGCAATAACTTCAGCCCAGTGCCTTCTCTTCTTCAGGCTGAATAGCCCCAGCTCTCTCAGCCATCCTTCATAGGAGAGGTGCTTCAGCCTTCCACTCAACATCATGGAACATAGTCAACTTTTCAAGGCAACACGTTGTTGGTTTTACTGTTGGTTACATCACTGTCTGTTATTCAAAGAGAAAAGTATATAACATAAAACAAGGAAAATGTCATTTAACTGTTTATTGGATATATTAGACTTTTGGAATTTAGGTAAAAGTTTCTTTTTTTTTTTTTTTTTTTTTTTTTTAGAAGCAAAACCAAGGGAAACGTAAGACTGAATATTATTAGATACATCGGCATATTGTGATTAGGTAGGATTTTGTTGGAGGAAGAATTTAAGGCAATACTAATGAAAGACAATTCTGAGATATTAACAAAATTCTAAAAAACATCCATAATGAAAAATTGAAATATTTACTTTAAAATATAGTTGTGATGTTCTACTATCATAATGTATTGGAAAAAATGATTCAAGGTGTTAAGCAAAATTAGCTTGGAGGAATTTACACTTGTATAAACAAGTAAAATGTCATGGACATTATTTTCTTAAAAGAAGAGATGGAGATATAAACGTCAATAGAATTAAAAAATACATTAGGAGCATATAATGTTGGCTGCCTCTATGCAACATAAGGGTGCAAATCACCAGAGCAAATATAGTCACCTATCTTGTAGATTAATATTAGTTAGCATGTGCCCTAAAGGACAATAGAGAAAAATACACATTTTTGGCAGGAACAGATAATTTGTTGTAAGGAAATTCATATTTGATATTCTGACTCATTCCATAGAAGTATGTATTTTGACTAGTAAATCTGTAGACATTTCTGAACTTTAAAAGAGAAACTCCTATCTAGACTGATTAGATGTTGGAGTAAAACTAAATAAAAACAACAGTGTTTCTAGAAGTCAGCTATCATATAAAGAACACAACGTATTATATAGGGATTTAAAATTGAAAAAGTCTATTTGGAATTTTTAAATTTAAAAAAAAATCATTTATAGGAAGTGACAAATTATAGATAGTTTGTGGAAGGAGGAATAAAAGAAAAAAGCTGAGCAATTTGTTGGTGAAAGATATATTGTACTAAATGTGTTAAAGTGAATATAATTGACAGAACAGAGATAATCTTAGAATGAAGGATATGTAGCCATGTCCCAGAGAAGTCTATTTATGGGGATGTACCAAATTAGCCAATGTTTCTAGTCATTACTCTGTACCTTATATTACAATAAATTTGCAGCCTTATTTAGTAGGTACTAAAAATAAATAAATAAATAAATAATATATAGTCTACAAGTGAGGTGGAAATATTATCACAGGCAAAGTTACAGAACATAAGAATGTAAAAAAAAATACTGTAGGTTATTTAGTTAGTTAGTTAGTTATTATAAGTAAAAACTAGAAAGACTATGTGATACCTTCAAGAGAGAAGGAAGAACCATATATTCCACTCCAGGCTCTAAGTTTTCTGAGCTCATGAAAATTTAAAAAGGCATGAGATAATTAAAACTACAACAACAAAAACAAAATGATTATGCCAATCAAAAGATCTCTTTGCAGAATAACAAAAAAAAAAAAAACAAACAAACAACAAAAAAAAAAAAAACTGTGTGTATTAGAATCACATAAGACTAAGACAGTAAGACAATAGAGACTTTAGAAAGTCTTACTGGTAATCTCCTTCAAAATAGTGAGATGGAAAAATGTTAGTCACTGAAACCTTCACCTAAACTAGAATTGTTTTGGTGATTGCATTCCTCATTTCTCTTTCTCTTTTTTTCTAAGGGCTTCTACTAAGGTGAAGATGGAAATGTAATAATAGTAATTTTAGTAGTAGTAATTATGATAAGAATCGTGGTGGTTACTGTTACTATAAACAGACAAAGGACAAATCTTTAGTAAGTATTGAATTGATTACCACTTATTCATAACAATGCTAAAATACCAAAAGAGTGGCACCAAACTGTAAAGCATTTCTTTCAATTTCTGTGTTCATATATGGCATTTTTTAAAAAGTTTTTGAGGTAATTGATCAACTTTTAAGTTTTCTGCAACAAATGTATGTTCTAAATTTAACTTCTATTATTTCTTGCCTTGTGATGAATGCCCTTGAGTACTCAAACAAATAAATTGGCAAGTTTTAAGCTGAAATAAAAGCAGGAGCTGTCAATCACTTACAGCCATTCGCATCATTTATCTTTCTTACTGGTCTTTTTGTAAGCAAAACTGACATGTAAAAATATTATCAGCAGTAAATCCTTGGTACCAAAATGCCTACTATTCCCCATGAGTGCCTTCATAACTATGTTTTTCTTGATAGTGAAGTTGTAATAACAGGTGTTATCAATGGACTTTCATGAGACATGCCCTGACATTTAGATGCTATAAGTTACAATTACTGTTGTAAAGCCCTGGGGTCTTGAGTTGGGATTTCACACCTCAACATAGTTGCAAATTGTTAACCTTTCTTGAAGGCAACCAATATGACATGAGGCTTCTTTGCCTTGCTTTGCCTTGCTTTGTGTTGCCTCTCCTCTCCTCTCCTCTCCTC
Organism: Oxyura jamaicensis; assembly: GCF_011077185.1. Lineage (NCBI taxonomy): Eukaryota > Metazoa > Chordata > Aves > Anseriformes > Anatidae > Oxyura > Oxyura jamaicensis. The sequence goes on from NC_048893.1 coordinate 168,349,414, forward strand.
TCCTCTCCTCTCCTCTCCTCTCCTCTCCTCTCCTCTCCTGTCCAGTCCCATACTCCCCAATACTCTCCTCTCCTCTCCTCTCCTCTCCTCTC
>NC_048893.1:168349605-168365299 GCF_011077185.1 Oxyura jamaicensis
CCTCTCCTCTCCTCTCCTCTCCTCTCCTCTCTCCTCTCCTTAAAACAACCAAAGTCAAATCAGAAATAACCCTGCTGAACAAGTTGATCCAGATTAAATATATATATATATATCATGCCATTTGTTTAAATTAATAGAATTCAATTAAAAATACACTCTTTCTTTAGACATGTCATTCTCTCTCAAGTCAACTGAAAATCTTACATTCTTCTGTTTCAGGGTTTCTGGTATAAACCATGAAAGTAGCATTTCAGTGCATAGTAAAATTTGTGCTGAATATAAAAAAAGATATTTGATGCTGCATCATATCCAAACCATAACTAAAACAAAGAAGTTTAGATATAAGGTGAACAAGCAATCTACTTTAATTGTTTAACATCATTTTATAATGTTCTGCCAAAGCAGACAAAACTTAACAACCTGTACTTTTAAACTTGGTATTTGTAGGAAAAGGACATTATATGTTTTAAAGTTTCCTTAGCATAGAATTATAGTTTTGTTTGTTTGTTTGTTTTAATTTCTTTCTTCTTAGTAGACTATAGCTTGTAACAAACATATTCATATTTTATCTTGCTGAAGGACTGTCCATTTTAGTTATTTATTTTATCACATATCAGTGAACAAAATTTGTACACTGAATTTGTGCACAAAATATTTTCCTTTTATACATTTCCAAAAGCAAGTGTTGATTTCTGTGAGAGTGGCAATCTATTTAAAGTTTCCTGGATAATCTTGCCATTGCTTAAGAAACATTGTTTTACCAGCTATAGCCTTACTTTTGAATATCTCTACTAATGACAGAAGTTTAATTATGTTAAAAAAAAAAAAAAAAAAAAACTCACAAATGATACCAAAAAACTTCAAGAAAAGTAAGTAAAAAATTGGGTTTGAAGAAGATTTAGTAAGGGAAGAAGCTCGTCCTAAGGAGGAGGGAGAGGAGGAGAAGGCAGGCAGCTCTAAAGCAGCATCATCACATCATCAGGGAGAAGAGACTGAAATCATAAATGAATCAGAAACCACTCGATCTCTATCCTTGAGTGAGTTGCGAGAAACACTAAAGGATTTCAGTCATCATCCAGGTGAGCACATCCTCACCTGGCTGCTTCAATGCTGGGACGCTGGGGCCAATAGCCAACAACTAGAAGGCAGTGAAGCCAAGCAGCTGGGATCCTTCTCTAGGGAAAGGCTCATTGACAGAGTAATTGGGAGAGAGGTACAGGTCCTCAGCCTCTGGAGGCGACTCCTGGCAGCTGTGAAAGAAGGGTATATCTTTCCACAAGGAAGATATTGTATATCAAGTAGGCAAGTGGGCCACCATGGAGAAAGGTCTCCAGCAACTGAGGGAATTAGCTGTGCTGGAGATGATTTATAGTGATTTAAGCAATGCCCAGACACCTAAAGATCCCGATGAAGTCCAGTGCACGACATCCATGTGGCAGAAGTTTGTACAGGCTGCACCCTCATCACATGCCAGTACACTGGCAGCAATGAATTGGGATGAGGGGATGGGGCCAACAGTGGACACTGTGTCCATTCAGCTTCATAAATATGAAGAAAATCTCACTGCCCCAATACAAGCCTGCATTTCAGCCGTGGAGAGACTGTCCCAATGGTTAGAAGAATACATAACTTCCTCCACACCTAGATGGAAGAATCTTTCAGCCATTAAGTGCCAGCATTCTCCAGGTCAAGCAAGGGAGAATCCAGGATGCACACCATGGGGTACCTTGTGGTTTTATTTATGTGACCATGGGGAAGATATGAGGAAGTGGGACAATGAACCAACCTCGGTCCTAGCTGCTCAGGTATGTGAACTGCGGAAAGATACAGCAACAAGAAAAGAGGTCCCTAGGAGGATTGCTGCCCCAGTTTCTGTTGGGCAATCCCCGAGAGGCAGTAGAAGTGCTAGCATTACTCCTGACCCTGACGAAGAGACCTCTGCTTCACATTTGGAATAATTAATTGACAGATGCTCCAACCAGGACTAGTGGGGCCCTGCCTCTGGCCAGGTAGAGGAGAGGAACAACCAGATTTACTGGACTGTGTGGATTTGATGGCACATTGGAACTGCATAAATATAAGGCTTTAGTGGACACAGGTGCACAGTGTACCCTAATGCCATCAGGCTACCAAGGGGCAGAACTCATCTCTATCTCTGGAGTGACAGGGGGATCCAAAGAGCTAACTGTATTGGAAGCTGAAGTGAGTCTAACTGGGAATGAGTGGCAAAAACAAGTCATTGTGACTGGCCCAGAGGCTCCATACATCCTTGGCATAGACTACCTCAAGAAAGGGTACTTCAAGGATCCAAAAGGGTACTGGTGGGCATAGCTGCTTTGAGCACAGAGAAGATTAAGCAGCTGTCTATCCTTCATGGTCTCTCAGAAGACCCTTCTGCCATAGGACTGCTGAGGATTGAAGAACAGCAAGTGCCAATTGTGACTACAACTGTGCACCGACGGCAATATCACACCAACTGAGACTCCCTGATCCCTATCCATGAGTTAGTTCATCATCTGGAGAGCCAGGGAGTGATCAGCAAGACTCATTCACCTTTTAATAGTCCCAGATGGCCAGTGCGAAAGTCTAATGGTGAGTGGAGACTAACCGTGGACTATCGTGGCCTGAACGAAGTCACACCACCACTGAGTGCTGCAGTGCTGGACATGCTAGAACTCCAGTACGAACTGGAATCAAAGGCAGCCAAGTGGTACGCCACAATTGATATCGCTAATGCATTTTTCTCTATCCCTCTAGCAGCAGAGTGCAGGCCACAGTTTGCTTTTACTTGGAGGGGAGTCCAATATACTTGGAATCGGCTGCCCCAGGGGTGGAAACATAGCCCTATAATTTGCCATGGACTGATCCAGTCTGCACTGGAGCAGGGGGAAGCTCCTGAACACCTGCAGTACATCGATGACATCATTGTGTGGGGTGGCACAGCAAAGGAAGTTTTTGAGAAAGGGAAGAAAATAATCCAAATCCTTCTGAAGGCCGGTTTTGCCATAAAACAAAATAAAGTTAAAGGACCTGCATGAGAGATCCAGTTTTTAGGAATAAAATGGCAAAATGGATGTTGTCAAATCCCAATGGATGTGATCAACAAAATAACAGTTATGTCTCCACCAACTAGCAAAACAGAAACACTCCAACCGAAAAGGAGATATTGGCAGCATATGAAGGAGTTTGATCTGCTTCAGAAGTGGTCAGTACTGAAGCACAGCTCCTCCTGGCACCCCGACTGCCAGTACTGGGCTGGATGTTTAAAGGAAGGGTCCCCTCTACACATTGTGCAACTGATGCTACATGGAGCAAGTGGGTTGCACTGATTACTCAGCGGGCTCGAATAGGAAACCCCAGTCGTCCAGGAATCTTGGAAGTTATTATGGACTAGCCAGAAGGCTAGTGGGGGAGGGTCTCTCCTGAACAACCATACGCGTTTTGAGGTCCTGCTTCCCAGGATGTGGCTGAACATTGCTTGTTGATGGGAAGTAGAGAATAACTTTTTTTCTTTTCTCTCTGTGCTTCAGCGTGGCCTTGTTTTTTCTTTTGTTTCTTTTTCTCCCCATTCCTTTTCCCTTTAATTAAATCATTCTCATCTCAAATCTCGAGCTCTTTGTGTTGTCTTTTCTCTGCCTTCTTTTTTGAGGAGAGGAGGAGTGAGAGAGCAATTGTGGTGGAGCTCAGCTGCCCACTCGAGTAAAACCACCACACCAGGGATGGTGACTCAACCACTTCCCTAAGTATCCCATTCCAATGCCTAACAACCCTTGCAGTAAATAAGTTTTTCTGAATACCCAACCTAAACCTCCCCTGATGCAACTTTAGCCCATTCCCCCTTGTTCTGTCACCGGGCACATGGGAGAGAAATGCTGAAGAACAATCCTGAGGTTCCTCTCAGCTTTGTGATGAATACATCAAACATAGTGTTTCTGGTGCCTCTAAATTCTGTGTACATCCCCATTAAAACACAAAAAGCTTCTCCAGATTTCATAAAGGACACTTCAAAGCCTTCTAGAGCATATGTAAATTGAGCCAACACAAGTGCTAATTGTTTTTGAAAATTTACCTAATATATATAGTCAAAAAGCCTATTTTTGTTAGTATTACATGTTACTTGGGTCTCATAGCTTGTTGTTAATCAAGTATAGTTTTTCTGTCTCACTACCTGACTAGTCCATTAAAAAAAGAAGCTGACAGGTTTCTGATCAAGATAATTAATGGTCATCACAATTTTTTATTCAGATGGATCAACCTAGAGAGACTCATTTCAAAAAAAAGATTCAGCTATTAACCTAAATAATTTTCTAAATTGGAATCATTTGTTTGTATCTGATTTGAAAACATCTATGTAATATTCTAAAATAGTCCCCACACGATCTTGCATAACCCAAAGTTCTACAGTTATTATTTTGCATTCAATCCTTACTAACACATTTAATCTGTGGCAATTAATTATCAATCTGTGAAAAAGTTCATCTGAATATTTACTTCAGAATTTGTAAACTAAAATAGACATGATTTGCTTTTCAAAAAGAATTGATAAAAGGTTTTCTCTCTCTTTGCACTCCTGTTTCTTACAAAGAATGCTCTTAAAAAAAAAATAAATAAATAAACAAATAAGTAAATTGCTTTTTAGAGAAAAGTTATATTTAAAACTTGTTTTACCAGACATATTTGACGACTGTACCACAACAGCAGTGGTATCAATGCAGCAAGATATCCTAGAGGAAAATCCTAGAGATTCAAGGGCATGCAGTTAATCTCCATCATCATTTTTTTAGTCATATATATACATATATACAAAGTGTTGTTTTTTTTTTTTTTTTTTTTTCAGAATGTATTATCAACTCACATAGTTTCTAATAGAAGTTCTAAAATACATAAAAATATTAAGAAGGAAAAAAATATATAAAAATCAAGCATTTATATTTATGTACAACTTGTCTTTAGAAAGCAAGATTTGCCTTGATAAACTGGTCAAAGAGAATTGGTCATTTCACAAATCACTTGAGTCTTCCTACAGTGCTGCCAAATGTTCATGTACAGAGGTTCTTCAGGCTATTCCAACCCCACGTAGCATTTGTGAATCTTGTTATTTCTATTCCATTGCTTTTTATGAAAAGCTCTATATCCCTTGTGAACATTGTCCCACTTGTCATCCCTTGTCTCTTCATTCATTACATAATCAGGAAGTGCATTATAATTTTCCCATTTTTTTTTCTATTTGATGACATAGTATTTCAACAAATTCCTATCAGATTTTTTTCCTTCTATTTTAGACTCAAAGATATATAACATGTATGATTCAAGTGTGCAAGGAAGGTGAAAAAATATATGCCACCCACGACTAAACCCACACTTGTATGAAGTTTCTCCACTCAAAAGTATCCACTACTTACCACACTAGCAGAAGGTGACACACACAGTTTTTCAGTTGAGGTTTCCAAACAAAACAGTATTTCTTGCACCCCAGATTCATCCTGAATTATTTTCCCAAAAGAAAAACATTGTTGATCCTCTTCTGCCCAGGACTGGAAAAATAAAATAAAATAAAATAAAATAAAATAAAATAAATCAAATCAAATCAAATCAAATCAAATCAAATCAAAAATTGAATTATCAAAGAGAAAACTCTTTTTCCACATTACCTCAAAAAGTGATATGGAGTCATTTCACTAAGAAGTACTTTATATTTTTAAAGGTTTCAGTGAGTGATTGATTATTTCCATATCTTAAATATTTTCCTATTTCTTTATGACAAATAATAATAATAATTTACCAAGTCAACATTTTCTTCTTTGAAAGTTTTAAGTCTGTCCTAGTGTAACTGAAAAGAAAGCTCTTGGAAGCCTATAAGCCTTTTGACAATGAAGGACTTTCAGAAAAAAAAATCTTTATAATTTTCAAGACAGGCAATTATATTGATGCTGTTTGATGTTAATTTTTAAATACTATAGAAAGTTGGTAATTGCCTCATTTTAGTAATTTCACAAAATCATAGAATCACAGAACTGTAGGGGTTGGAAGGGACCTCAAGAGATCATTGAGTCCAACCCCCCTGCCAAACCAGGTTCTTTAGAGCAGGCTGCCCAAGGTAGGCATCCAGATAGGCCTTGAATATCTCCAAAGAGACTCCACAGCCTTCCTGGGCAGCCTGTTCCAGTGCTCCATCACCCTCACCGTGAAGTTCTTTCACATGTTGGTGTGGAACTTCCTGTGCTCCATCTTGTGGCCATTACCTTCTTTAAAGATGTGTTCTAGACGGTAACAAGTTAATAGGGATTGTTACTTTGTTGATAAAAAAAAAAAAAAAAACAAAAAAAAAAAAAAAACTGTACATTCTAAGGCATCTCTGAAACTGCTCTGATTGCAGTTAGTAGGGAAGCAAATGCCTTTAATATCAGTGTTCATATATTTATATTCCACAAATTATTTTCAGTGAATGAAATATATATTATTTTTTATTTGAATTTTTTGTTTATCAGTATTTGTATAAAGATATTCACCTTCCATTCCCACAGAAAAAGTAATTAAGGATTTTGAACACTGATTCCCTTTTTTCTCAAGATCAGCTCTTCAGCTCAGATTACCGGCCCAGCAAACTCAATCTCTGCTTTCTCTCAGAAAATTATTTTTCTGTTCTTAAATGTTTAAAATACTTGACATGTTTTATGTAAATAGAAAGTGTATTTTTACACATTGTTTAATGTCACACTTAGCAAAAAATACCCTCACCTGTAGATATCTCCTGAACTCTGATTTGATGAGAGCACTGCATGAATAAAACACATAAAAATATTATATATAACTCATTTTATGTAGGCAACCAAATATTCTTCATCCTGTAGCACATTATGGATTTGTATTATAATACCAAAAATAAAACAAAAGTGACTGATTTTATCATAGACTTTTATCACAAAATACAAAATGAGCCATAATTGCATGCTAAGTTCAGGTTATTCCTAGGGGTCCCTTCACTTGCCAATGGATAGACACTTCTAGAAATTATTTATCTCATCACAAAATGCTGGAGTATACCATCACGTACACCTTAGGACAGAATGATTTCCCATTTAGAAATGGTTCTTCTAAAGCATTCCAGGTGATTAGACATCAACTTTTACCCATTCTGATTTACAGCACATCCCCTATTTGATAAGATTCATTGCACTTGACCTAAGCCTTTAAAGTCATTGCAGATATTACAGAATTTCTGGCAGGCCTTTAGATGCTATTTTATGAGTGAAATTTTTCCTTTACTTCTTTTAGTACATGCACACTAAGTCAGCAAGCTGGATTTAGCAAGAACATCAATCTTCTATACTCTGACTCAAGTTTCTATGGTTTGTCTTGGGATCTGCTAGGAAGATATGAATTGCCCTGTGTAAATGGTCTCTTTTTACTGATTATTGAGGTAACAAATTATCAGCCTAGACCTAACTTTTATATAAGTAAACTTAGGAATTGCACTTTAGGTACAAAACGTTACATGAGGTAAACCTGAATCCTACAAAAAATAAGAAGCATTCAATTCTGGTATCATTCCTAGAGATGGAACTGAGCTGTGCCAGATTTTCAGATTTGCCTTAGCTTATTGTTTTGTAGCAAAGATAGAAGATAGGAGATACTGACAGTGAAGCTTTTGTCTTTTAAAATTTTATCAGAAAAAAGAATCTTTACTACTTCTGTCTGAATCTCTCCACTTTCTGACATCTTTACCACACAAGAATTACCTGAATTGCCAGCCATGTACTTGCAAATGTAAGATTTCTCACTGTAATATTTAAATAATAACATTTAAATTAATATATATGTATATATATATATGTATATGTATGTATGTATATACATGTATATATATGTATATATATATATATATGCATGTATATGTATATATATATGCATATATATATTAATATATATATATATATTAGAGGCACTCCTTTTTCACTTGCAGTGTTTCTTTCCACTTTCTGATTTGCTTTAAGCTTTCCAAGAATATGGGCATTAAAGAAATTATTGTTTTGTTTATTAATATATACATATATTATTTTTGTCTTTATTCTGTCAGCCATCAAAATGGAAAAGCAAAACAATACAAAAAAAAAAAAACACTCTATTGTTTGAATAGTTGGTATCAAGCTTTTAACAGAATTTGCACTGAAGTATGTATTTTTTTTCCATCTTTCATCTGCCCCCAAAAAAGGCAGTTTCCAAATAAAAAAATGTTGTCATACAGGATTTAATGGATGCACATTGACCAGGAGTGTTTTTTTTTTTTTTTTTTTTTTTTTTTTTTAATAAAAAATAATAATAATAAAATCCTATATAAGCTTTGTTAGGCCTAGGGAAATAGAAAATCTGAGAAAAAAAATAAAATAATAATAATAATTAAAAAATATATGAAATGATTATACAAACAGATATTTCTATGTGATTGTATCTCAGATGAATAAATAGATATTTTTTGTTAAACTGGTTGAAATGATACAGGTTTGTTTCTAGCCTGTCACTTTAAGAGCTACAGCTAAAACAATACAAAATATTCTCAAAGAAACAACATAAGACAGCAAAATGGAACTATAAACTCCTTTATGGTACTTTTGTGTGCCTGGCTTTAAACTGATCTGAAGGATGATGTCCTTGCAAACAGTTTGTTGCTAGTCACTTTGGAGAAGCAAGAGACAGAGTGTCCAAGTATGATTGAGGACTGTCAAACAGTGGAACAAAGGTATTTGCTTCAGGTAAACTTCCATCAATTTGAGAAAACATCAATTTAAGTAGCGGAGGAATTGGAGCTTAGAGTAAGGATAAGAGAATAATAACCTTTTTATTATTATTATTATTATTATTATTTGTTTGTTTGTTTGTTTGTTTTGTTTTTTAATGGCTTCTTTGCTATAAGTGCAGTTTGATCTCTAGTGGCTTGCCAAGTAGGTCAACAAAAGTATTTTCAGTAATTGTCAGCAAGTTGCTGGAATTCAGTATCAGAAAATATGGTGAAACTCCTGAAGAGTACTTGTTCCTAAGGGAAAATAACTTCAGAAAATGGATTAGGATAATTTTGCATTGCTCGGTTGGTTAGGTCAGTGGTTTGTTTTATTATAGTTGTGTTGCTTACTGAATACTTCTACAAATTTCACTGAGAAGCCAGTTACATTTGCATATTGTAATAAGCAGCTACAAAGGGCAAAAAATGGGCACATTTTTACACTATATGCAGAAACCATAGACTTTTAATCTGCTACTGCGTGTATGCTCTTAGTAGAGAGGAATTGACAGTACCCTTTATAGAGCAATGCAAGAGTGGAACTCATCTTGAGCAAACTTCCTCTTTACAGTTTTAAAAGGAAGAGGAAATATTTCAAGCCCTGCAGAGTTCTAGTGTGGTTGTTGCCATATAAATTAGATCAAGATAAATGTGGCAGGAAAAACCTATGGAGAAGAAGAAGAGAATTCAGAGTAATATACAGTGCTGAGGTGTTTCACTGCAGCTACAGCAACCTTGAAATTTCCATAATAAATAAATCTGACCTTACCCATGCCTTTTCGTAATAGCTTATTTCAGTGAATTACCTCCAATAGCTTCCCTGATTGTGCTTTTTGCTCTTGTTTTTATCAGAATTGCTGCCATGGCTTTGATTGGGATGGAGTTAATTTTCTTCATAGAGGCTTACACAATTCTGTGATTTGGATTTTTGATTCAAATAGTGGTGATAACACATGATGCTTTTTGTTGTTGCAGAGCAGTGATTTTCAGCTCCTCATGCTGCCCTGCCAGTGAGGAGACTGGGGTGCACAAGAAGCTGGGAGGGGACAGAACCAGGACAGCTGACACAAACGGTGTCATGCTCAGCAATAAAAGCTGGGGTAAGGACGGAGGAAGGGGGAAAATTTGAAGTGATGGCATTTATCTTCCCATGAAACTGTTATGCATGATGAGTACTGCTTTTATGGAAGTGACTACTGATGGGAAGCAGCAAATGGATATCTTGTTTTGTTTAGCTTGTGCACAAGGCTTTTGCTTTACCTAGAAAAGTGTCTTTATCTGAACCCCTCTGTTCTTGCACTTTTACCTTTCCAATTCTCTCTCTCATCCCACCTAGGGAGAGTGAGAGACTGGCTGTGTGGTGGTGAGCTGCCTGCTGGGGTGAAACCACAACAGTCCATTTTCTATGCTTCTCTTAAATTTTAACCACTGCTAGGGAAAATTTACTCCAGGAATCATTCTCAAAGGGCAATAAAAGAGAGTCCCTCCTCTCTGCCTAGTTAGTCTTCCAGAGCCATACCAGTAGGTTTTACTATCTGAAAGCTTTCACATGTCCTTCCTGATTTATTACTAACACTTGACAGCTGACTTCTCTTATGAGAAAAAATACTCTGGTGAGCTTCATATCTGCAGTTGTCCCTTAATGTAGTACCATTCATATCTGATATCATCCTTAGGTTTGCAGTGCATGTCACTGTCTGGATTGTTCATGCTTGTATTGGACAATAACAGACCAAGCCTTGATATGGGGCTGCTCTGTTTATTACCAGCCACAAAATGGAGTCTAGATAATTTTCAGGACATCTGACAGTATGTTGATCCAACTCTTAATTCCTCAGTTTTCAATAGAATATGCTGTGATAAAAATTGTGAAAATATTGCTGAGTCTAAGGTATATTGTATCCACTGCCTTACCATCTTCTTCAGTAAAAAGCAATCAGACTGGAAAAGCTTGATCTCAACTCACTAATACATGCCAACTGTTCCTGATAGTCTTCCTGCCTATAACATGCCTGGAGAGGAATCCAATAGGCTGCATTCTCTTTTACAATCTCCTTGCTCCCAGTTTTTTCTGTCTGGACACTCAGCAGTGGTATCACCTAGAAGCAACAACTGCAGGGCTGCAGGCCTATGATATGAAATTTGAAATGTTCATAGAATCATAGAATGACTTGGATTGGAAGGGACCTTAAAAACCATACAACTCCAATCCCCCTGCCATAGACAGGGATGCCACCCACTAGATCAGGTTGGCCAAGGCCCCATCTAGCCTGGCCTGGAACACCTCCAGGGATGGGGCATCCACAGCTTCTCTGTGCAACCTGTTCCAGTGCCTCACTACTCTTACAGGAAAGATTTTTTTTTTTTTTTTTCCTAATGTCTAATCTAAATCTATCTTATTTAAGACCATTCCTCCTTGTCTTATCATTATCTACCTGAGCAGAGTCCTCCATTCTTTCTATAAGACCCCTTTAATTATTCAAAGGCCACAATGAGGTCTTCCTGGAGCCTTCTTTCTATAGGCTGAACATCCCCAGCTCTCTCCGCCTTTCTACACAGAAGAGTTGCTCCAGCCCCTTGACCATCTTTGTGGCCCCCCTCTGGACCCACTATAACAGGTCCACATCTTTCTTGTGCTGAGGGTCCCCATGTTAAACTGCTGTGTTTCAGAGACTAATATATATATATTTCTATTGCAAATCCATATACTGAAATTTTGGAAAAGTTGAGAATTTGATATATTTGAGATTTTATTATTATTATTATTATTATTATTATTTTGAGTGGAGCAATTTGTAAAATGCGGCATTTTCCATAACAGTAACATAGAATCATCTTCTATATATCACCGCACAAAGATAAATGGAGAAATGGGAAAAATTGCTCAGTTCCTATAGTTTAAATTAAAAAGGAACAAAACAGTTTACTTATTTATTAACAACATGATATTAACTATTATCCACTACTGCACATGCTGTTGAGCAATTTCTCCAGAGGTCCCCCTCTCTTCACCCCACTCACCGAAGTGCAGCTACTCACAGTATCTGACAGTGGGGCTGCTCTGTGCCACATAGGTAGGGCGTGCAGTGCTGCAGAGAGAATTCTGGCAGTGGCAGACCTGTGCTGCCCTTCTTTTCTTAAAATCAGTCCTCAGCCATGATATTTGTATTTAAGTATTTACCTGCATCTTCTCATGTATGTATGTATTTATTGGGGTTTTATTTATTTATTATTACCTAATCCACAGGCAATTTTATTTGCTAATCACAGGTTTCTGCAGGCTCAGAAACCGGATGAAGCTGCAGATAATTGCTGTAGTGAAACCTGACTGATATTATAATGAATATGTCATGGTCTAGCTGGCAGCTGGCATTCTGGAAATATTAGACAGCATTGTTGAGTAACATTTGTTCAAAATCTAGTGCTTATTGACAATCTACAGCTCTAAATACTGATAGATATTAGTTTGATATTTTACTTGCATAAATTATGGGATTTGCATTTAGAATAAAAATAAATTAGAGGACACTACCATGAAGTAATTAATATACTGTTGATATTTCAAAATTTTGTCACTATTGCTTAATGAATTATCTCTACAATGCCCAAACATTCAACCTCTGTTGCTAAAAGTTGCACTTTCAGTTAAAGAACATAGATTTCATTGATTCTGCTATCTTCCACATGCTTGTGATGTTCATTTTAAACACGATTTAAATTGTTGATTATATAAACAACCTAATAGACAGCTTGTTCTACTCCTAAAAAATGTTAGGGGGAAAAACTGGATGAAAGGAAGCTAAATGGTTGTTTTTGCTCATGAAATTATGATAAATGATCTGAATGGAGAATCAAAAAATAAAAAATAAAAAAAATGCAGGGTTCAAGGGAGCTGTGAATACAAATTATAACCCTCTTATTAAGCATACACATTACAGCTCTAATGTTTGCATATCTGTATAAAACATATAAAATATGCTTTATATGCTTTAATGTATTTTTGTTGTATGTATCTATACAAATATGTGGTCTCTATTTTTCTATTAAAAAAAAAAAAAAAAAAAAAGAGAAAGAGAGAGAGAAAGAGTGTACCAGTAAGGTTATTTCCCTTTACCTGCCTTAAGTCAATAACAATTCATAATGGATTCAACAGAATTAGGATTTTTTCCTTATATTCAAAGAAAAAAAAATAAAATACAAACAACAACAACAACAACAAAAAAAAAACTTAGTTCAAGGTAAGATAGTGTGTGTTGACCAAATTATTTCATTAAAATGGTTACTTATAGTTTGCACAGATCCATACATGTTAGTCAGACTGTAAATTCAAAGACTAAAAATGTAAATATCACATAACTAGATGTAATCACAATTATCTGAATAATAAAATGAAATCCTGAATAATTAAATAACTGCAAGTAAGATTCAGTCCACCTACGTTATGTCAATATAGAGGTTTAGCTACCTAAAATATATGTGGCAATATTACAAGACTGCCTATCTTAGTAGCAATTCTAAAGTCATTAATTTATGTCCCAATAACCTGAAAATCTTTCAACCAGAAATTCTACATACATGTGCAGAGATACCTAGACACAGACAACTAGTGAATTTTTAAATTTCCTTCCATGACTTTCTGTCCAACATGTGCCTAACTTTTCAGAGAACATGGGTATTCCATCGTTTCTTACCCACAGACGTTTTTCCCTCTTAAAGAATCTTCTTACTTGTAACACCAAACAAAATAAGAAATTGAAATATCCTATCTGAAAACTAGCCAGTTATATATATTTTATAACACAGACACTATAACCTTCTGAAGGATTTGTTCGGAGTGCTTCAGTACTTCAATTATAAATATATATTCATTTTTATTTGAGATAATAATACAATAGTATATTTCATACTGATAAGGACTAGTACTTCATACTGTATAAGAACTAATATTGTAAAAGAAAAAAAAAAAAAAAAAACATTTGCTAAATTAGCGTGAAATCATTTTTTATCTAGTATGAAATAAAACAAGTATCTTTGATATTAGGGTCCCAAATCAATTAGAAAACCTTACACTGAGCTTTATGCATCCTGGAAATATTTTGTTTTATAGGAACTTGAGACTTAAAAGAGGAAGGTGGAATTAAAAGTCTAAAAGTACTCTCATTTATTTTCCTATAAATGAGTGGTGAAAAAGAGTATATATATGATTGGACTTAGGCATTTAGAGTAGCAAGTCTGAGTCTCAGATTTGTCTGAAGGACAAGCCCTCAGCATCTGTTCTCACTGTCCGTCAAGGGGGAGGAATGACAAATTGCACCAGCTGCTGAATTGCCCTATGAGTCCAGCTGGAGAGCAGGCAGAAAAGACACTGTAAAAGCAGAGTGCTGCCACAGCACTGCAATGCAGAATGCTTCAGAGAAAATCAATCATAAACCCACTTGATAGATGGCTTGATCTGAAGGAGAGGCAGAGCTATACCACATGCCCCACTTTTGCCGACTTACTCACAATATATATACTGAACATTCCTGAGATTTTATTAATTTTTTTAAAGCCAGACAGTATTGTTAAAATAACTATTAAAATGACACATTTTGTAAGTTCCATTAGCCTGTAATCAGGGACAAGAATCATGACTCAGAGACCAAGGCTTTAAAATTGAAAATGGATAATGCATACAAATGCAAGCACCGTATCCATGTAGATTTAGTTTCATATGACACAATTTAATGACAAAATTAATATCACATATAATAATAATAGTAATAATAATAATGATAATAATATAGGAGCAACATATATTATCATACTGATGTTTTTAAGAATCTTATTAGCTCAAAAAAAAAAAAAAAGCCCTACAACTTAAAATAAAAATAATGTTATTCTTTGCTATTGTTTCACTTATGTTTCTTACATTGTGTCATGTCATGTATAAAATGTCTGCATTACATAAAAAGTCCATTAAAGTGTATTTCTATACATATGACAAGTCATGATGATGATAATAATAATAGAATATATCAACGTTATCAAACAATTTTAAAAATTGAGCAAGGGACAAGAGGACAGGAGGGATGGAGGGAAAGAAGGAAAAGAAAGAAGGGAGGGAGAGGGGATTCCAAAGAAATGATCAATATAATTGACATGATTAAACATAAAATGTTTCTTTTAAAGTATGTTTGCTGATGAAATATATATATATTTACAGAAATATCTGACCAGCTGCAGCTCTAATTAACTATATCAAATAAAAGTAATTATATAGTTCTTTCTATGATTATACAAATCATTTACGTCATATGAATGTGGATAAGCACAACTTAGATGGGATTCATCTTACCCTACTTCACACTCTATAACATGGATATCTACATCTGATTTTACAAGCTGCAGAGAGAGCAAAATTCATCTGATCAGATGAATGCACTAGAAAATGATTGCTCCTTAACAGTGTCTATTCTGTCCTTTGGCAAGCAAGGAGACTGGGGTGACTAGATAGCTGTATATGTAGGGATAAATCTTGCTTGTCATAGTTCTGTCTCTTCTTTCTCCTCTTACTATGGAAAGAGAAATCAAATACTTGATATCACGTTCTGGTCTGGAAAACTTTGATTAGTCATTAATTAGCTTTTCACGTTTAAGTGGATCTTATAAACAGAGAAAAATAAGCACATATGTAGGTAGTGTACCAATGATGCCAAAAGTGCTAAATAATTAACCTTAAGTTAGAGTGAGGCTTTTCTAAAAGTTAATGAGGTGGCTGTTAGATTAATTAGGGCTCAAGCAGGAACTTGCAGCTTAGATTACATAAACACACAACATAACAAATGGTACACCACATGGTCTTTTAATGCACTATTAAATTGCAACTGTCCCTGGTAAAAATATATATATATATATATATATATATATATATATATA
>NC_048893.1:168365309-168402360 GCF_011077185.1 Oxyura jamaicensis
ATATATATATATATATATATATATATATATATATATACAAAGACTCAGGAAAACTTATTGTAATGCATCATCTTCTTACTCATAAGAGTTACCTGTCAGCACAAAAGTATATTCTGAGAAATAATTCACATTACCTAAATTCTACAGTTGTTACTGAAACTACACTACTCTTAAGCATTTTCTAGGATTCATTTAATTAGATTTCATGCAATAAAAATACACAATCATTAAATTCAGTACTTATGTTCTTTGTGATTATTTTACACAATTTAAATTTTAAGGATGAAACTATTAAAAATGCCATACATAATGAATGTTCATTTTAGAAAATGAACACTGTAGGAATTAGGAGTACAGTATTGACATGATTTATCATAGTAGAAAAACAACAGTTGACCTCCTAGATTCCATGGCTATCCTCACTGTATTTCTTGGTCCATCAATGAATAAGTGTAATTGGGCAGTACTGTCATTCAAAGTCTTGATGTTTATTTTCCTTTAACAAAAGATGTAATAATAAAATGCTTATTCACCCTCCAAGTTACCTAAGAAATATCTTCACCTTATCTAATTATTTTTAGGGAATGTTTGCAAGGACCTTTTGAAGAATAAAGGACACCAAATTAACATGGCTTGTTTTGTGTGGCAAAACTAAGTATGAGTGGGAGTATAATTGTTGGCTATAAATAAATCAGTGTTAAACCTAAGAGAGGAAAAAAAGAGTTATTTAGCTAACAGACAGTGTTGGCAGAAGAATAGATAGATATAAAATAGCCGTGAGTAATCAATTTAGGCTTGACAGAAAAAGTATGCTAGTGAGTCGAGGAATGAATCTTGGAGAAACTGTTTAACAGGAGTTCTAGAGGGAAAACACACAAAGGAAGAAAAACAGTCTTTCAAAACACTCCACTCCCCAGGGAAACAAAACACCCCCCACCCCCCCCCCCCCCCCCCCCCCCCAAAAAAAAAAAAATAAAAAAAAATCACTACTTCACTACTCTTAAGAAGAAAAGAGAAGTTTAACTCCTTTAAGTTTAATGTTCCATTTTTATTTTGATTTCTGAAACAAAGCTGGAAAAAGTAGAATGGAATGGCATAATGACAAGACAATACATATGATTTTATAAATACAATTAGTAGGACAACCACAGCAAAAATCAGTTGAAGAGATTTTTCTAAATATGTTGCACAACAGAAAACCTAGAACATAAAAACTGGTCTACAGATTATATCTATATTTTGGGCCAATAATATTCAGAGTTGTTCACAAGGTGATGAAGAAAGCACCTCTTGCTCTCCTTCTGCTTGACCTTGGTGTCTGCAGGGCTAGTTCTCAATCCTTGCTCTACCAGCTGCCGTTGAGCAGCAGTTTTCCTTCTTTTTCTTAAATCTCCTCTCACAGAGACACAAACAACATCTCGTATTGGCTTGGCTCTGGGCAGCAGTGGATCCCTTTGAAGACATCTCAAACTGGCCCTTATCTAATATGGGGCAATTTCTGGATTCTGTAGTCATCCCTGTAGCCACCTGCTACCAAAGCCTTACCACATAAACCCAATACACATGCCTAAAATCATATCCAGGATTTGAAAACAATGAGTAAATAATAAAAATATGTTATATTGGTATATATGTATATCATTTTTTGTCTTCAAGTATTTCCTTGTTTTATATTATTAATTCTAAGATTATATGTTATGATAATGTTATAAATTTATGGTAATACACAATAAAGTGTATATCAAGCCCCACTGGTAATACTTCACTTGTTACTTGCACTTTCACAATAAATCAATTGGGACGGATATGTGGAACTGAATTTAAACATTTGTTTGAAGCTGAAAATTGTCTGTCTTCAAAAGTTGTACTTCTGCTGCAGCTGTTGGTGACAGTTTCTCTACATTCTTGTTTGGATCAGTATCTATTGTACATGCGAGATATTTATGGTTATATCATATGTTAGGAAACTTTCTAATGTATTTTGTATTGTATTTCCTTTTAAATTTGTATTTTATTTATTTTTCTTTCCCATCATTCTGTCTTCATTTTGTTGGCTGCTAATAATTTTGAACCATATAACCCACTGATACAGATACTTCTTTATCAAAGCATTTTAGTTCTATGTTGCTGGTTCAGCCAACACATACTCAAAATGAAGATGTGCTGTATCCACACTCCAGCTCCAAACAGGTGTCCGTATTCCTACCATTCTAGGAAGTATTTAGTGACACCTTCCTTATCAATCTTAAGGGACAGACAAGGGACTGAACAGAAATAGCTTCATTCCCTCTGAGCTGATGATGGGCTTTCTGAGCCAGAACTGAGCCCTGCTGGTAGAACAGCATGAGGCAGATTGCATAGGTTGTCAGTGTTTATGGTGATAGAGGACTTTGCTATAACAATGGCTAATCTGATTCTGTCCTTGTGAGTCTGTGTTTTTGCACAATACCTCCTACTGCATTTTATCCTTCTCCACATATTATCTTCATTCCTTTCAGACATATTTTAGCTTTGATGATAGGAATAAACTATGTTTTAGGAACTGATTTCATTAACGGAAAGGAGATCCTTCTTTAACAACTTTTCATCTAATATCCTTGGAAGGAAGATACTGTTGCTAGAATTTGTGTTTGTTACTAAAATTCTGGTAAGTTTTTAAAGCTATCAAATAGAGAGGGCTTTAGGCTGAGGAGGTGTCCTAACAAAATAGTAAAAATGCAGTGAAAGGTCATGAGATTTGCTCTTTTTAATTTGTGTATTTCTTTTTAAAGAGACTATGAGAGAAATGTCATTTGCTTAATCAGTAGAGCATTGCTGATCATGAACAAAATGTCACTTTAATTATTTTTTTTGATTGATCATTCAATAAAGTATTTGTCTTTAGACAGTGGTTATTCTGCCATCTAAGTATGATTGAAAATGCTTTTTTTTTAATGTCTATAAATGATATAGCAGGAAAACACTACATTGGAAAATATAATCTTATTGTAATTCTGATTTGATAAAAAAAATAAAAATAAAGTGAAACAGACAACTGCATACCCAAAACTATGCAGAAGTATACAATCTTACTACTTGGAGTATTTGAGCAGCATTTTTCTATGGAATTAATTCTACAAATAACTGAAGTATCATTGAAGTTTGGACAGTTAGTTGCAACTCTTTGCTACAGATTCAGAGTCTTTCTGGAAAAAAAGAACATGCTAATAAGCAAAATTATTACTTTTCTAAGTCAAATTTCAATCCTGCAATTTCTGTTATTATGCTGATGTAGTTACATATAATTTTGGCCCAGAAGAAGCTATTGTATTTCATTGGACTTCAGTAAAGCAATGAACTGAATAAAGCATTACCAATAGGGAAAAATTACTTTTTTCCTAAATAGCATACTGATATTTGAACATTATGTTCAAAAAGTATATACTGTGAAATATGTTGTTTTAATAGAATACATTCAAGGGAGTACTGCAACATGTCAAGAAGCACACTGTCAAAAATTTTGCCTACCTAAATCATGAAGATGGAGATACAGGTTTTTCTTCTATGAATAAAAATTAAAATAAAATAAAATAAAATAAAATAAAATAAAATAAAATAAAATAAAATAAAATAAAATAAAATAAAAAGTCAGTTGTGGAGATCACTCCACAAGCCCAGAAATATAATTTGTTATATAGATATATATGTATATATAATACCTATATAAAACATATACATATAATAATTATATATAATTATATATATAATAATTATATATAATTACATATAATATATATAATATGTATAATAGTGTATATATATATATTGCATATATATAATTTGTTATATAGAAATATAATTTTTTATTCATTTATCTTATGTAATTACCTAAATTTCTTCTCTCTCTCTCTCTCTTTTTTTTTTTTCCTTTTTTTTAGGGGGTGGGTAAGAAGTATAAAATGGTGCTAGCAGAAGTTCATGTCTTCTAACTGATTCTCACGGTTCTGGAAGAACTGCAAAATATTACAATATTAAACTATATTTATTCATCCAGAAGCATTTAACATATATCTTACAATGTTTTGATTTCTTTCTTATATTTTAGAAATTATATATATATAATATAATAATGTAAATATAGAAATATTTTTTTTTTATTTAGAATTATTTTAGAAAATGATTAATTTAATAATTTAATTTAATGTATAGGGGAACTATTCAATGTTTAGGGGCACTAATTCAATTTATATGATTCTAGATTCATCTCAGAATGGCTTGTGTTGCAAGGGACATTAAAGATCGTCTAGTTCCAACACCCTTGCCATGGACATGGATGTTACCCACTAGATCAGGTTGCCCAGGGCCTCATCCAACCTAGCCTTGAACACCTCCAGGGATGTTGCAGTGCTTCACCACCCTGAGGGAAGAATTTCCTCCTAACTTCTAATCCATATCTACCCTCTTTATTTTAAAACCATTCCTCCTGGTTCTATCATTTTCTGACTGAATTAAAAGTTGTTTTCCATCATTTTTATAAGCCCCCTTTAAGTACTGAAAATCTGCAAAATAGGTCACCCCGGGGCCTTCTCTTCTCCAGGTTGAACATCCCCAGTTCTCTCGGTCTTTCTTCATAGCAGAGAGAGGTGCCTGAGCCCTCAGATTGCGGCCCTCCTCTGGACCTGCTCTAATAGGTCCACACCTTTCTTGTGCTGTGGGCCCCAGATCTGGATGCAGCATTCCAACTGAGGCCTCGCAAGGTCGGTGTAGAGGCAGACAATCACTTCCCTTGACCTGCTGATGCCTAAGGGATGACCACTTGTCACCAGCCACCACATGTACATGGAGCCATTGATTTTCCTTTTCTTTTACTCTAAGACTTCCTGTTATAAAATCACCTGAGTATTCCAGGATTTCTTCATCTGAAAATTGTATTGTATTGTACGGTTATATAATTTCTGCTAGTTCTCCTTCTGATTTCTTGACTTTCTCATCCCTGGCTACAGAATGGTCCATTTTGAATAGAAAGAGAATAGAGTTTTCCTGCTTATTCCATAGCAGACAAATAGTTAATAGTCACAACTGATGTCAAGATACAATGTTCCAAAGTAAGTGCAGAATTAAAGACTTCAATTTATTGAGTAAATATCACCATTGATGAGTGAATCTCACTGTCTGCTCATACAGCCCATACTTCTTACATACTTCATACTTAAAAATAAATAAATAAATAAATAAAAATCCAACTTAAATCTCTGCTATATTAGCATTTATGTCTGGACAACATAAAAAATAACTGAACAGTATGAAGAATCCTTTTTTTTTTTTTTTTTTTTTTTAAATCAGGATTAAAAAAAAATAAAACCTTGACTGACATTTCTTTCAGCTTATCCTTCTGGCAGAAACTCTGTTAGTAAAGTCACAGACAGAAAAAGAATCTTGATTTAGACTGGCACTAATTTATTAAATGAACCAGGAATACAGGGCATTAGCTATCTCAGTAGTCCTTATGAGTTCAGGGTATGACATGCAAGAAATTTCTCTTGACACAAAGCAAATGTTAACATATTTTTTTTGCAATAGTCACCATATAAAATTGATTTGGATAAACTATAATACTGTCAGGATGTAGCCTATGATTTGTGCATTCTGAGATTACTGAAAGAAAAGTGGTTCTGTAAATTGTTGAACTCAGTCTCTTAATCCCTGACCTCATCTCCAATAGATGTGTTCTGTGACCTTGGTCAAAACCATTTTATGTTTAATTCTCTGTATCTGCATCACTGTTTCACACAGAATCACAGAATCGCAGAATCATCTAGGTTGGAAGAGAGTATCCAAGAGTATCATTAAGTTTGTACCATCACACGAGCTTTCATTCACAAGTTACAAGAAAATATTCAGCAGAACCTATATAAATCTGAAATAATAAAGCAATGATGCTTTGCTTTTAGTAGGGAAAACAAAACTAACACCATCACCACCAACAACTGTACTCGGCTCTGGTGAGGGTGCACCTCAAGTACGGTGTTCAGTTTTGGGCCCCTCGCTACAAGAAGGACATGGAGGTGCTTGAGCGAGTCCAGAGAAGGGCTACAAAGCTGGTGAGGGGTCTGGAGAACAAGTCTTACGAGGAGCGGCTGAGGGAGCTGGGACTGTTTAGCCTGGAGAAGAGGAGGGTCAGGGGCGACCTTATTGCACTCTACAGGTACCTGAAAGGAGGCTGTAGCAAGGTGGCGGTTGGTCTATTCTCCCACATGCCTAGTGACAGGACGATGGGCTAAAATTGTGCCAGGGGAGGTTTAGGTTGGATATTAGGAAGAACTTCTTTACTGAACGGGTTGTTAGTCACTGGAATAGGCTGCCCAGGGAAGTGGTTGAGTCACCATCCCTGGAGGTCTTTAAAAGACATTTAGATGTAGAGCTTAGGGATATGGTTTAGTGGAAGATTTGTTAGTGTTAGGTCAGAGGTTGGACTTGGGGATCTTGGAGGTCTCTTCCAACCTAGACTATTCTGTGATTCTATGGTTCTGTAACTACAACAAGGAAACACAAACAAGTAAAAAAATATATACAATGGACCAAAGGATAATTAATGGAATGTGTCCTCCATCCTAATTATTCTAATTACCTCCTTGGTAGTGTTTCCTAAAAATACTTGCCAACACCCTAGAATCTAAGGCAGAGTGAAAATTATTACTATTCTTCTAAGGTGACAGTAAAAACTGTTCAGCTCCAAATGGAAGTTGTAGCACATAGGACATGGGGTACTAAATCATCTAGCAACAGTGAGAAATTCAGGCACAGAGCTGATGCCAGGTTTCTGCCTGGAGATCAAAATCCATCAACCAAAGTAGATATTGCCATTAATCATGTCCCTGATGTTTGGTATCTAACATGTAGCAGCCCCTCTGGTGGCAGGAAATAGAAAAGGAGCAATAGGTTACTGTGTCTCTAAATGATGATGCAGCAACAGCTTCTATTGGGAAATACACACACACACACACATATATAAATCTGTCTTGGTTTCAGCTGGGATAGAGTTAATTTTCTTCTTAGTAGCTGGTATGGTGCTGTGTTTCAGATTTAGGATGAGAATAATGCTGATAACACTGAAATTTTAGTTGTTGAGCTGTGCTTCCACCAAGTCTAGGACTTTTCAGCTTCTCACACTTCCCTGTCACTGAGGAGGCTGGGGGTGCACAAGAAGCTGGGAAGGGTCAGAACCAGGACAGATGACCCAAACTGAACAAAAGGATATTCCATACCATGTGATATCATGCTGAACAACAAAACTTTGGCGGCTGCTGCTAAGGGAAAGGCTGAGCATAAGTCAGCAGGTGTTGAGCAATTGCATTGTGCAACTCTTGCTTTGTGCATTCTTTTATGATTATTATTATTACTATATCCCTTTCATTTTATGTCCTATTAAGCTACCTTTGTCTGAACCCATGAATTTTTATCCTGCTGGGGGCAAACCAAGACTAGGGTTTTTACCATAGTGGGGGCAGAGGGCAGTGAGTGAATGTCTGTATGGTGTTTAACTGCCTGATGGGTTAAACCAAAACAGCCCTTTTGAAGCCCAGCTTGAGGCACGAAGGGTTGAAATAACAACAGATCTGACCAGAGCATCTTGAAACAAAGTTGTTATAATCATTAGATTAGTTTTATATTTGCTGGTCACAAGACTGAGTTTTTGGCTCTCAGATTTGTTGTGCTTGTTCTCAGAGCAGTAATCAACAATAATCCAAGCCCCATGACAAGCCCTGTGGCCCCTCCAACCACTGCAACAATGTAGCTACTCCAACCCCTACAATAGGTCCTATGACTGCTCCAATCCCTGTGACAGGCCCTGCACATACTCCAACCCCTGCAAAAAAAATTGTAGCTACAGCAACTCCCATGACTGACGCTGTAGCTGGACCAGAGAACCAACCCCTGCTAGTATCAGTTGCCCCAGTAGAGGCAACAATGAGAGGAAACAATGGATGCAAAAGTCAACTTGTTTAGTAAGAGAAGACACTCCTACAAAGAAGGGGAAGGAGGAAGATGTTGATGAGGCACAGCCATCACAAGAACAGGAGAAAGAGGCAAAACTCATAAGTGAGGCAGTATCCATAAGATCCTATCTCTGGGAGAGCTGTGAGATATGTAAAAAAAAAAAAAAAAAAAAAATCATTTATACAGACAAGCACATTGTCACCTCTGTTGCTAGCATAGAATTAGAAGTCAAGGAAGCCAAACAGACGGAACCTTTCTCTAGTGAAGGGGGGCATTGATGAAACAATTGGAAAAGGGGCACAAGTCCTCAGCTTCTGGAAGCAACTCCTGTCAGGCATGAAAGAAAGATATCCCTTCAAGGAGATGTTATATGGTTATATGTCACCCAGGAAAGTGGACCAGCATGGAGAGAGGTATCAGTATCTGAAGTAATTAGCAGTACTGGAGGTGATTTATGGTGACCTAGACAATGATCAGATATCCTAGACAATGACCAGATATCCTTCAAGACCAGGTTAAATGAGGCCCTGAGCAACCTGATCTAGTAGGTGTCCCTGCATATGGCAGGACTGTTGGAACTAGATGATCTTTGAGGTCCCTTCCAACCCAGGCCATTTTATGATTCTATGATGCCAAAGATCCAGATGAAGTCAAGTGTATGACCCAAGTGGCAGAAGTTTGTATGGAGTGCTCATCATATGCCAACTCACTGGTAGTAATGACCTGTAAAGACAGAGAAAAACACACAGTGGATGAATTGGCTGGCCAACTCTGGCAATATGAAGTTTCTCTTACCCCCTACAGTCCTGTATCTCTGCTGTGATACAGAAACAGTCCAGAAGTTCCAGCAATTCTAAGAGGATATGTCCTACTCCCCACTGGTATGAAACCAGTGTCTCAGCTATTAGGAGTAAGCATTCCTCTGCTCAAGAGAGAGGATATAGTGAGTACACACCACTTACCACCCTGTAGTTTTACCTGCGCAACCACAGGGAGGACATGGGAAAGTGGGATGGAAAATCTATCTCGACCCTAGAGGCAAGGGTATGTGAATTGCAAGGAAAATAATAATGGAAAAAGGGAGTTCTGGGAAAACTTCTGTTCCAGTTTCCAATTGACTTTTCCCCAGACAAAGCAGAAGGGGCGGTCTGTATGTATTAGAACATCAGTACGAACTAGAGTCAAAGGCAGCCACGTGGTATGCCACAACTAATATTGCTGATGCATTTTTCACTATCCATTTGGCTGCAGAGTGCAGACCACAGTTTGCTTTCACTTGGGTGTCCAGTGCACCTTGATTCAACTGCCTCAGATTTGGAAACACAACTCTACCATTTGCCATGGACTGATCCAGATCACACTGGAACAGAGGGAAGCTCCTGAAAACCTGCAATATGGTGATGGCATCATCATGTGGGGCAACAAAGAAGATGAAGTATTTAGGAAAGGGAAGAGAATAATCCAAAATCTTCTGAAAATGGTTTTGCTTTTAAAAAAAGTAAGGTCAAGGGACCTGCACAGGAGATCCAGCTTTTAGGAATATAATGGCAAGATGGACATTGTAAGATCCCAATGCATGTGAACAACAAAATAACAGCTTTGTCTCCATCAATTAGTAAAAAGGAAACACAAGCATTCTTAGGTGTTGTGGGTTTTTGGAGAATGCATATTCCAAATTACCATCTGATTGTAAGCCCTCTCTATCAAATGACCCAGAAGAATGATTTCATAGGGGGTCCTAAGCAATGAAAACCTTTGAACAAATTAAATGGGAGATAGTTCATGCAGTAACATTTGGGCCACTCAGGGCAGGACAAGGTATAAAAAATGTGCTTTACACCACAGCTATAGAACTGGCCCTGTCTGGAGGGCCAATTTCTGCCTCTGGCAGAAAGCAACTGAAGAGACTTAAGATTAACCCCTAGGGTTTTGGAGTTTGGGATATAGAGTGTCTGAGTCCCACTGCACTCTAACTAAAGAGTTATTTGCAGCATATGAAGGGTTTCAATCTAGTTCAGAATGGTTGGTACTGAAGCATAGCTCCTCTTGGCAACCCAACTGCTGGTGTTGGACTGGATGTTCAAAGGGAGGATCCTGTTTACTCACCATGCAACTGATGTCCTGTGGAGTAAGTGGGTCACACTGATCACACAATGAGCTCAAATAGGAAACCCCAGTCTCTCAGGAGTCTTGGAAGCGACTGTGGACTGTTCAGAAGGGAAAGATTTCAGAATATCACCAGAGGAAAAGGTGACATATGCTGAGGAGACACCACTGTACAATAAACTACCAGAAAATGAGAAGCAATGTTCCCTGTTCACTGATGGGTCCTGCTGTATTGTGGGAAAGCATCAGAGGTGGAAGGCTGCAGTACGGAGTCCTACGCAAGTTGCAGAAACTAATGAAGGAGAACATGAATCAAGTCAATTTACAGAATAAAGGTTATCCAACTGGCTTTAGATATTGCTGAAAGGTAATGGTGGCCACTGCTCTACCTCTATACTTACTCAAATGGCCTATAGGTGTGGTTACAGCACATGGCTGAAAGCAGAGCAATGGCAGAGCAGAAGAAAGCACAAAGTGGGCTGCCACAATGTGGCAAGATAATTGCTGCCCAGGTAGAGAACCTGGTTGTAAAAGTATGTCGTGTAGATGTTCAGGTGCCCAGGAGTCAGGCCACTGAAGAGCACCAAAACAACCAGCATGTGGTCAGCCATGGTCTTCTCCACAGGCTGCAGGGGAACTTCTGCTCCACTGCCTGGTGCACCTCTTCCCCCTGCTTCTTCACTAACCTTGGTGCTTGCAGGGTTGTTTCACACTCCTCGCTCTTTCAGCAGCTGTTGTGCAGCAGGTGTATTTTTTGTTGTTGTTTGTTTTTGTTGTGTTGTTGTTGTTGTTGTTGTTTGTTTGTTTGTTTTAATTATTTATTTTTCCTTTTAAAAATATACTTTCACAGAGTCACAACCAGCATCACTCATTGTCTTAGCTGGGGTCAGTGCCAGGTGCCTTTTGAAGCCAACTAGAACTGTCTCTTATCTAACACGGGGCAAGCTTCTGGACTCTTCTCACAGAGGCCACCCCTGCAGCCCCGCTTCTACCAAAACCTTGCTACATAATCTCAATATACCACTAACCATTTTGTTTCCACTACATTATTTAATCACTTCCTTAACTCTGTAAAATATTCCTTTTTCCTTGATCCTCCATCACAGCTGGGGGAGAGAGGTGAGAAACAGGAATGGTTGAGAGATCTGAGAATGTATTCAAATTTAAAATGTTAGAGAGAAAAAGGGATGAAATTGGGAATACCTGTGCCTCTACTTCACTGTCATCCAAGCTTGTTTCTGAAGATAACCTAATTTTTAATAATTCAGAATGTACTCAGTTATGAGCTGAGTCTACAGTCAACTTTTGCAAACACTCTTCAAAGAGGAATCAAGATTTGATTCACTTCCTGTCTCTCAAAAATATGCTGTAGGGGAAAATCTCAGTTGCTTTCAGACTTGTTTTAACCCAGCCATCTGACATTAAGCACATAAAGCTCAGTGCCTTCCAGCAGCTACTGTAATGCCACTTGTTACAAGGTTAGCTTGGGATTTGTTGACAGCGCATCAAGAACAGTAGTGTGCAAATATGAAATTAATCTGAATAGAAAACTGCAATACAAATACGTATACTTGTAAAGTTTGTAAATGACACTAACCTAGAAAGTACCATTAATGCACTGAATTGCTTTTCAGAGACACCTGTACAGGCAGCAGGAAAAGGTTGACAGGAAGTTTATGAAACTATGAAGCAAGGACTGATATCCTGGGAGGAATACAAAGAAACTGTCCAAACAGCCAGGGATCAGTTGGGAAAGCTAAATCCCTGTTAGAATTAAAATTGGCCAGGGATATCAAGTGCAACAAGAAAGGTTTCTATAGGTACATCAGTCATAAAAGGAAGACTAAGGGAAACTGTGGGACTTCTCTCTAAGGAAATGGGAGATCTGGTCACCTGAGATATGGAGAAGGCTGAGGTACTCAATGACTTTTTTGCCTCAGTCTTCACCAGCAAGAGCTCCAGACACATTGCCCAAGTCCCAGAAGGCAAAGTCAGGGACTGGGAGAATGATGATATACCTACAACAGATCAGGTTTGAGACCAGCTAAGGAACCCAGAGGTGCACAAGTCCATGGGACCTGATGAGATACGTCTGTGGGTCCTGAGGGAACTGGCAAATGTAGTTGCTAAGCCACTGTCAATGATATCTGAGAAGCTGTGGCAGTCTGGTGAAGTTCTCAGTAACTAGAAGAGGGGAAACATAACCCTCATTTTTTAAAAGAGAAAAAGGCAAGACCTGCAGATCTACAGGCCAGTCAGTTTCATCTCTGTGCCTGGCAAGATCATGGAGCAGATCCTCCTGGAAACTATGTTAAAGCATGTGGAAAATAAGAAGGTGATTAGTGAGAGCCAACATGTCTTCACTAAGGGCAGATCATGTCTGACAAATCTGGTGGCCTTGCACAATGGGGTAACGACATTGGTGAATAGATGAAAAGCAACATACATCATCTCTCTGGACTTGTGCAAAGCATTTGACACTGTCCTGCATGAGTTCCTTGTCTCTAAATTGGAGAGAGAGTGATTTGATGGATGGATCACTTGGTGGGTAGGGGTAGGGAATTGGCTGGATGGTTGCACTCAAAGAGTTGTGATCGATGACTAGATATCCAAGTAGAGATAAATGACGAATGATGTTTCCCAGGGGTCAGTATTGGGACCAGCACAGTTTAACACCTTTGTCAATGACATGGACAGTTGGACTGAGTGTACCCTCAGCAAGTTTGCCAGTGACACCAAGCTGTGTGGTGTGGCCAACATGCTGGAGGGAAGAGATGTCATTTAGTAAGTTCATGACAGGCTTGAGAGGTGGGTCTATGTGTCATGAGGTTCAACAGGACCAAGAGCAAGGTCCTGCATCTGGGCTAGGGCAATCCCAAGGACAAACACAGGCTGGATGGAGAATGATAGTAATTCTGATGAGGAAGATCTGGGGGTGTTTGTTGATGGGAAGCTCGACATAACCCAGCAATGTGCATTTGCAGCCCAGAAAGCCAACCATATCCTGGGCTGCATCAAAGGAAGGTGTGGCCAGCAGGACAACAGAGGTGATTCTCCGTCTCCACTTTTTTTTTTTTTTTTTTTTTTTTGGGTTTCAAAAAGAAAAAATGCAAAGATCTTTATCTGGGAAAATATATATATATATATATATATAATAAAAATAAAAAAGAAAGGCCTTGCAGCAACAGTTTGTTGCTGAAAGAAAGTTCTGCAGAAAGGACCTGTGACCTATGGGGAAGAATGAGCTGACCATAAATCATTGATGAGTCCTGCCAATAAGGAACACCAAAAGCATCCTGAGTTGTATGAACACAAACATAGCCAAGTGGTAGAAATAAATGATTTTTTCTCCTGTAGTCAGCACTTTTCAGATGACATGTAGAATACAGAATCTAGTTTTACATCCCTAAAGCAAGAAAAACTCTTACAAGCTGAGTGACTACAGTGGAGGGTCACCATAATGAGGGGGGTTGTTGCTCTTGCTGTGTAAGGAAAGGCAGAGGGAATGGTGCAGCTGGGGGAAGATATAGGAGAGGAGGACCTAACAGCAGTCCCTGGGTACTTACAGGGAGGTTACTGAGAAGGCAGAGCAAGGTTCACCACAGCAGTGCATGGCAGGAGGACAAAAGGTAACATATGACCTGAAGTAATTTTCAACATTAAGATAATTCAACAATGGAGCTGGCTGTTCAAAGAGTCTAAGTTCAATCTTCTTCCTTGGGGGGTTTCAAGAACCAACTGGATAAAGCCCTGAATAGCCTGATCTGATTCCATGGCTGACCCTGCTGTGAATAGGAGTTTGGACTAGGGTTCTCCTGAAGTCCCTCCTAACCAGAATTATTCTAAGACTCTGATTCTTTGGAAGTACTTCTACAAGCTCTGAGGCTTCAGATCACCCTTATAATTACCCTTTATGTACATAACTTAATACCTAGCCTGATATGGTTTGTCAGTGTGAGTCAGAATTAAGAAATTCTGAATTCCTCAGAAGGAAGAACATCACTAATGTATATAAGACTGTTTCCGAACAGCTGACAATTTTATGGCTAAAGCTTTGCTTTTCATAGTAATCATTAATTTAGGTCAAGAGCAACAGCAATCTGTTCTGAATCATGATGCTAATTTGACATGGACAAGCCTTGAAATCTTGAGCTTGCAACAAAAATGGTGCAAGTGCGCATTTCAGTTCCCCCAGAGCAGCAATTAAGTTCATCTTGTCCCACAGCTGCCTTCTGAAAAAAAAAAAAAAAAAAAAAAAAAAAAAAAAAAAAAAGTTTGTAAGACTTACTCAGTTTCTGAGGTACCCCAAAATGTTTCATAGAAACATAGAACATTCCAAATTGGAAGAGACCCACAAGGATCATCGAGTCAGACTCCTGGATCCACACATATCAAAAATGAAAACATATTTTGAGCATTGTCCAAACACTTCTTGAACTCCAGCAGGCTTGTTGTCATTATATCTTCCCTGGATAGCCTGTTCCAGTGCCTGATCACCCTCTCACTGAAGAACCTCCTCCTAATATCCACTCTCCTGAGATCAACTCTTGGTCTCCTCTTCTCTAGGCTGAACAAACCAAGCAACTTCAGCCACTCCTCATACATCTTCACCTCCAGACCCTTCACCATTTTTTTTTTCCTCTTTTGGACACTCTCTAATAACTTTATGTCTTTCTCACATTGTGGTGTCCAAAACTTCACACAGTATTGAAGGTGAGGCTGCACCAATACAGAGTACAGCAAGACAATCATTTCCCTTGACTACCTAGCAATGCTGTGCCTCATGTACCTCAGGGTACAGTTGGCCCTTTTGGCTGCCAGGGCTCACTGTTGACTCATATTCAGCTCGCCATCAACCAGACCCTCCAGATTCCTTTCTGCAAGGCTGCTCACCAGCCTGTCATCCCCTAGTCTGTACATATACCAAGGGCTGCCCCATCCCAGGTGCAAGGGAGTGAAGGATCTCTTCATAAATAATTTAAACCTAATGAAAACAGGCTCAATTTTCTTAATTAATATCCACAAACCAATTAGACAAATATTACAATTTCTCTACACAAACACGCACACAACTGACTGAACCATGGGTTGAAACAATCTACTTAATTTTTATAGGACAGCAACTGATGCTATGAACTAGCTGAAACAAAACATAAGACAACATAATTAAGTACAGAAATGATATGCAATGTCAACCCTTGGAGTGCAAAATAAATCATTTATTTGAATACAGTACATTGTTTTAAAAAGACAATTTTAAGGACACTGTACCACATGAAGCACTTTTAATTAAAGTGACTTAGAATTTGAGTCATAACTGATGCATGCACATCGATAGCAGTTTACAGAAGGCAGAAATATCCAGAAACCTGTGGATTTTAAAGCCCATAGAACTGAGCTATTTTAAAAATTCCTCTCTCCTCACTTCAAACATGGTATGGATGGTATCCTGTCTGCATCTGTTTCCTTCCATTTACTTCAAGAGAACTTAAGTAAGTAGATCAAATACAGATGCATAAAATTGGCAGAGATTAATTCCACCCTGATTCAGAATTAATTATAACTTGATAATCTTTCTGATACATTATGTTAAGCCTAGTGTTTTTCATAGGTATCATCTTCTTTGCTAAACACATCTACACAAGAAATAATCCATACCATCCCTTTCTCTGCCACATTTTATGGAGTAGTTATAATAACACTTCTAAACACTCTAACATCTAGATTTCACCCATACCTTAGAGTAGTTGTCTAGACTCATCATGGGGAACCTTGAAGATTGAATATATGTACTGCTTTCTTATTTTTAAAATTGGAGTGGCTACAATAAATTGAGAGCTGTGTCATATCTCATTAAAACAGTATTTTTTTTGCAGCATAAGAACAAAATATGTCTCACATATCTTTGGTATATGGATGTAATTGAGAGCAGAGAAGATACAAAGAGCTTAGAAGAAGAGATAAATTATTTTATAGTACATATAGCCATAATGCTGAGAAAAAGGCAGAACAGAAACAAATATTACATGCCTACTAGTTGCCATTTCTGTAGTTTTACTAAAGATGTAAAACATTTCATTGTAAATTGAGATTAAAAGGAAGAAATAACAGTTTTAGTGATCATTTTGGTGATGTTATGTTTTAAAAATTACAATGAGTAGTAGGAAACATAAATAAATACATATTTTAAGATTTTTAAACATATCCCTTTGGAGATATATTAACCATATTAACCATCTAGGGAGGCTGAGGTGATATTTTAAAGTGATAGATTGTGTAGGTTTCATGTTATCTTCTTGACACATCTGCAATGCAATCATTTGCCTGTGAACTAAACACCCAAGTGTCCATTTCCATTGAACAGAGAGAAACAGACAATTTTATGTCACCATTCCTTTGACCCTTCTCTTTAGGGTAAGAAGAATCCTGTATGAAATGCCTGCTTCTTTTTACTGATGATAAAAGGATTCTGAATTTGGACCTAGACAAATCCCAACCAATAAGTCCAAACAAAAACTAGAAATATCAATATTTACTTTTCTGGGATTTGACTCCTTATATTCTGTCTCGGAGGATAAGACCTATTCATGCCAAGAAACAAAGAAAATCACTATTGTACTTTGCCTTAATAACAAGGAACATGTGAATCCTCCTTCTGTCTTTAGCACTGCACAAAAAAAAGTTGACTCAATTGGACCTCCAAATTATCTCATTCCCTCTCTCATATCTTAATCTATTAGAAAGTTTATACAAGTAAATGATTTTATCTTCACAATGGAGCTCCAAAAATCATTTTTTTTTTAAATCAAATAATGAATGAATAAATAATGATTTATACTCACCCTAGGATACATTGTCATTTAATTTCAAATGTGTCTTAACAAAGACAATAGGACACAAGAAAAAAATACAGATACAGCACAGTATTCTTTTCTATTTTGGATACTGTTTTAAAATCAATATATGTAAACAAGGGAGTCCTGAAGGTAGCAAGACAGTCAATGTTGTTTTATTAGTACTGGACTGTTTTTACAACTGAAATACACTTTAGCCAAATGTCAATCATATTCTAACATCAGTCTTTTATTAGTTTTACCCAAATTATTATGTTATTCTCAGTTTAAATGGCATGGAAAATTGAAATACTCTTTTACATTTTTATATTCTCCATGAGAAAATTTAGAACTAATCTAAAATAAAGCAACCAGCAATCTATCAGCTTTGTCAGTCAGTATTGACATACTATTCAATTCTGTCTGTATGCTAATATCAAGATCCAGTTCTGCAAATGTATTCTTCAAATTAAACACAAGCCAACAAATGTAGTTCTGATGTAATTTCAGTAAATAAATATGTATCATTCACAATTTCATGAAGAGAGTTCTCATATTTCGGTAAGAATTTGAATGAAGAAAAAACAAGAAATCTGTGCAAAAGCTGAAAGCTGTCTTTATATAGATTTTTATTTCAAGTTCAGATTTAATAATAAAGACCTCGTTGCTGCATTGAATAGCTGGCTGAGGTTCAGCAGGATATTAAGCAGCCACATCTTTATTTTAAAAATTAATTTATATTAAATATCTGTGTCTGGAACACAAAGCTTTGGTGATTTCCTTAAAAATTTGAATAAAATAAAAAAGAAACATCTAATGTGGAAGTAGTTACAATTTCTTTTTTCGTGTTAACTAGGAAGTGACATACAAAGGAGGATTATAAGTCTTTCACCAGCTTTGGTTTCCTTACAGGAAGGTAAATCTCCTGCAGCGTGCATAGAGAAGAAAAACACATTAAGTAAGCACTATCAGTTTGCTTAGATATAGATCTTAGGGTTTTGTACCAGCAAGCATCTAGCCACACTCCACACAAAATAATTGATCACAGTGAAGTTCTTAAAGGACTTTAGAGAATGCCTAGCTCTTCTGCCTTTCCAGATTTATAGGAGTCTCTGCTGGAGGTTGACTATATCCTGGGGAAGCCAGAGAGGAACAACTGAAGCCATGAATGCTTTTCTTGTGAGGGTGCTATCAAGAAAAACAAACAAACAAACAAACAAACAAAAACACTCATCTGTTTATAGCAACTATCAGTATATCTTTTCTGTTTACAACAACAACAACAACAAAACACTGAAAATACTATAGTTTTCTTTTTATAACTCATACGGCATTATATTAAATTATCTTAGAAAAAAAATGTTCAAGTTTTCCTGGATGATGGGTTTTTGAAAGAAATATTACTGTGCTCAGGCCTAAAAAATCACTCAGCACAATGAATGGCTATTGCCTCTGGTAGTTAGCAATTTACAGGGGAAAATAAATAAATAAATACATGAAAATAAAGAACAACTATATTATCCTTGTTCATAAAAGCAATGTTTAAAACCTCTATTGTGTTTAAAATACTTTTTCTTTTCTATCAAAAATAAAATTTAAGAAGTTCAGTTAAAGTGTAGTTTTTTTGTTTTTTTTTTTTTTGTTTTTTGTTTTTGGGGGGGGGATTACTTTATGGTTTTGTGCACGTTCATGTGTGTATGTGTGTTTGTGTGTCTTTTCAGATATAAATAATAAAGATGCTGCTAGAAGGGCAAGGGAGGTGAGTTTACACTAGAGTATAGCACTGTTAAGGGCATAGGCAGAATACAGAGTAGCACCTTCAACATGAAAGGGAAGATATTTTATACCTCAGTGGTTCTGAAAAGGTTTACATCATCTTGAGGTGATTATAGAGGCATTAAATGAGCAAGAAAATGATGAACATGATCCAGATCATCAATAAGCAATCCAGATGTGCAGCACAAGTGAACACAGAGATTGATGAATCCTTTGAATTGGGTAAGGAAAGCAGTAGGAGTCTGACAGGTTATTTACGGACTGCCATAAGCTTTAATGTTGCTCTGTGAATCAGCTAGCACAAAGTTACAGGAATGGCAGGCTCCATCTTACGGCAGAGGCGCTACTGTTCCTACAACGCCCTCATCAGATCATCTCTAGGTCTGCACTCCACGTTTAGTTTTAAATACAATTGTTCCTTGACCTTCCTCCTTATAACAGAGCTTCTAGCATAACAGTGGAAGGCAGGGACAAAAGGGTGCTTTCAATATAATATTGAAAAGATCAGGAAAAAATAAGGACTTAACTCCCTGCTTAACTGGGAGGTAACACGCAGTCAAAGATCAGCTATTAAGTCATTTATTTTAACAATGTTGAGAAGAAACACTATCATTACCAAAGACAATTTATAATTTATGACTACCATTAGACATGCTCTTCATAATATAATTCATGAGGTTAAAGAAATCACCCTTTTCAAGGCTACCTCTCTACTAGAGGGTATAATCCTCCCAGAAGAGCATACTATATGAGTACACCTGGTGTGCTTCAATATGAATTCAGCTAGTAGCAGCAATGTTCTGCTGTGTTTCTGGATATGAAGGTACTGCACAGGGATGACAACAGCTTCAATGATCAGACGTATGCCTACAATGTTATCTAAACAGACTTTGAAAACTTTTCTAGGAGGGAGAAATTACACTTGCACAGCCCTTATGGAAATAAGAAAGTGGCACAATTCACAACTTGATGGCCAAATGTGCCGAAGTGGTGAGAGGTCCCCAGGCATTGTGAACAGAAGGCCACACTGAAACCAGCAGACCACAGACACACAGACCTTTGTAGAAAATAAGAAGTTGTAGAAAATAGGAAGAGACAACTTTCCTCCAGCCACAGAAAGACTTTGTAGAGACTGATGCACCAAAAATCTCTGAGACGTCAATCTGAAAGCTAATCTGAAGGAAAAGACCTACCTGCACGAACAGGGTGGTCAGGGAAATATTTGTTTATACAACTTTTTTTTTTACTGATTCTGGAATCCTTTTCCTGACTCCACCCTTATTTTTTGTGGTAAAACAGTGTTGGTAACCCATCAATGTTTTCAGTGTTTTGACAGTTGCCCAACAGTGCTTGCATAGCATAAAGGTTTTTGTTTGTTTGTTTGTTTTTGTCCACCCTGTCCCCACAGTGAGTAGGATGAGGATGAGGAAGAAGCTGGGAGGGTACACAGACTAGACAAATGACTCCGACTGGGCAAAGTTGATTTCCAGCTGCAGTTAATTCATAACTACTATGAAGATGTACTTCAATAGCTTTACTTGTTAAAAAGACTTCAAAATCATCTCCAGTGATTTTGATTTTGAATTACATACAACTCAGTTTTACAAGTTAAAATTAACAGAAAGAATTATTGAAGCATAAACAAACTGACGTTTTGCTTATCTGACTTTTGCAGACAAAATCTTTCAAAAATTGATAATGTAAAGACTTGCTGACAAATAAAAGAGGTTCAATGGAAAATGAACAATAGCAGAAACTTCACGTTTAGGAGGTGGATGACAGGAGATTCTATTCAACTGCATAGCAGGCTACTCTGAAGCATTCTGTTTTCAGAAGAAAAAAATGACTTCATAACAAAGAAGGTAGAATATTGTGTTAAAATAAAGAGAGAAACACTGTAGGCATCTGTAAGAAGAAAAACATCTCATTTGATCTGCTAACTTTGAAATGAAAATAAATAAAGAGAGAAAGAATGGAAGATCCCATGATAAAATGTAAGCATGAGAGAGTTTTCATAATTGTTGCTAAAAATGATTAAGTCAAGTAAATAAAGTACAAAATAAATTGAGTGCCGGGGAAAGAGCAGCTGAAGAAAATAATAACAATAACAATAACAATAATAATAATAATAATAATAATAATAAAAGATGAAAAACAGAACACTTTAATCACAATTTTTCTTCTGTGTAGGAAAGATTGCTCATTTATTTTTGTTTCTTGCAAGGTACTGAGTATCACTAAGACAGTCCCAGGGGAGTTCAGAATGCTTCACATTTTATATGATACAGCAATTCAGAAGGGTTAGAAATAAGTAAGCAAGCCTATGAGACTGGATTTTTATTTTCATATAAAACAAAATTCAGTATAATTGTTAATGAGAGCATATAAGTAAGGGATAAAAGATCAAAGTCTAGAATGAAGCTGAAGGGCTTTGGGCTTTAACAATTTGATCTCTTCTGTAATCCCTGTAAACACAAGCTGCAATTCCTGTCAAAATAAAACACTTACTATTGAATTACTCTGTGAAGGGGGGGAGTTAGCTCAAGAACAAAAAAGCTGTCTTTGATTAACACATATTGCAGTTGTTTTTTTGTTTTGTTTTGTTTTGTTTTTGTAGCCTTGCATGGAAGAGAGGAAGAAAGAATATTGAATATATGTATTTATGGTGTTTATAAAATATTTAAAGTAGAAGAAATCAGCCTTTCTACAGAAAACACTCAGAAGAGATCCCACTGATTTCCTTCGCATTATTTCTTGCACAAAATTTATATAGGGGAAAATTGTATATATGAAGGGACCAAGACGATCAAGGGATGGGAGCATCTTTGCCATCTCAAAACATAATTCACTGTCTTATTTATGATTAAGCTTTATTAGATGTCTACATTATATCAATAAATATATTACTGCTTCTGACTTGCAAGTGAAGTATATAATTTAATCTGCTACACTGAGCTGGAACTATTCATCCTACAGAAGAGGAGGCTTGGGGGGGGATCTTTTCAATGTGTATAAATACCTGGTGGGAGGGTGCAAAAGAAAATGGATGGAGCCATGATATTTTCAGTGGTGATCAGGAAAGAGGTAATGAGCAAAAGTTGAAACACAGGAGGCTTCCCCCGAATATCAGGAAACACTTCCTTACATATGTGGATCACTGAGGACAGGCAGAAGTTGCCTAGACAGGTCGTGGAATCTCTTTCTTGGAGATTTTTAAAAGCTGCCTAGACATGATCCTCGGCAACCTTCTCCAGCTGTTCCTTGAGCAGGGGGCTTGTATAACATGACTTCCAGAAGTCCCTTCCAACCTCAACCATTCTGTGATTTTATGATTCTGTGAAACTGGTAAAACAAAAAAAAGTCTCCATTTCTCTCTATGAGAGAATCCTTGCCTTGCCAGCAGTGACTCCAAAGACAACAGAATTTTAGAATCATTAAGGTTGGAAAAGACCCACTTTTACCCACTGTCTGTCATAGGGCTCTTATAGAAGGATGTTGAAGGACAACACAGTAGCAAGGAATGTTCATGTTCAACATTTGAATAGGTATAAACACGTTATGGAAAAAGTCATCTTCTTACTATGGTTCTATACTTATATGTATGTGTTGAGGGAAACTGAATCCAGCAGACATTAACACCTAGAGGATTTCTCCACCCATTTTTTGTTGCTGTTCTCTTTCATAGGTCTAGCCAGTGTACACAGCTCTGAGTGCACACACTCATATGCACACAATATACATAACAGGCCAAAAAAAACACAGAGGTAGAGAACACTGTCTTTACTGGTGCTTGATAATACCGATAACATTCATAGAAATACCGATAACATTCATAGAAAACTTAGTAATGGAGCTCAGATCCAAATCATTCTTTCAAGCTGGTATGGAGTCAAGTTCACTAGCAGACATATGCATATCCTCTTTCTCTTGTTTTTCAGGCACATGCTATCTCCTGGTCCCCTTGAACTCTAAATAACATCTTAAGTCCACCCACAGTCCATACTCAGACCCCATTCCTCATTTATCAAGTCACACAGCCTTTTAGAGACTGTTGGTCCTTGTTACTGCCTCATTACCTCCTTATGGTGGTTTTACTCAGGTGGGCGGCTGAGCTCCTCAATCCCCCTCCTCAAAGAGGAACGGGGAGAAAATACAATGAAAAGGGCTCAAGGGCTGAGATAAGGACAAGGAGATCACATAGTAATTATTGTGACGGGCAAAAAAGACTCAGAGTAGGGAGATAGTAAGATTTATTACCTATTACTAACAAGCTAGAGAAGTGAGAAACAAAGGAAAGAAACTAAAAGCACCTTCCGCCCCAACCACCCTCTTCCACCTCCTCCCCCTGAGCGGCAATAGGAATAGGGGTTATGGTCAGTCTATAGGAATTCTTCTCTGCCACTCCTTCTCAGTCACTCTTGTCCCCTGTGCTGTGGAGTCCCTCCCACGGGATGCAGTCCTTGCTGAACTGATCTAGCGTGGGCTTCCCACAGGCAGCAGCTCTTCAAGAACTGCTCCAGATATGGGTCCATACCATGGGGTCCATCCCTCGGGAACAAACTGCTCCAACCTGGATTTACCATGGGCAGCAGCTTCTGCCGGTCACCTGCTCCTGCGTGGGCTCCTCTCCACGACCTACAGATCCGGCCTGGAATCTGCTCCGGCAGAGGTCTTCCACAGGCCGCAGTCTCCATCAGTGAAGGTCCACCTGTTCCACCGTGGTCTCCTCCATGGGCTACAGTGTGGAACCCTGCTCCACCCTACTCCATGGGCTGCAGGGGGACAGCCTGCTTCACCATGATCCTCACCACAGGCTGCAGGAGACTTCTGCTCTGGCACCTGGAGCACCTCTCCCCCTCCTTCTTCACTGATCTTGGTGCCTACAAGGCTGTTCCTCACTCCTCTCACTCTCCCAGCTGCTGTTTGGTGCAGCGTTTTTTTTTTCCTGTCTTAAATCTGCTCTCACAGAGGTGCAAAAAAACATCACTTATTGGCTCAGCTCTGGTCAGCAGTGGGGCCCTTACCAAACATGGGGCAGCTTCTAGATCCTTCTCACAGAAGCCACCCCTATGGCCCCCTGCTAAAACCTTGCCACATAAACCCACTACACTCCTGCTTATGGATCATGTGTCTGGGTCTTTAAGTAATCGTTTTTCCCATCTCTTGTTTTTTGTTTCTAATCCAAAATACTCAGAAAACATATGTCTGTGAATTCCACTTATCTACATATACTTTACCTTCCACTTATTGTTGCAGCTTCTGTCATAACATTCAGACATTCTGGCCTCTTATAGTTCAACAATCCACTAGTTCAACTACAGAATGAGAACACAGAGCCAACTGCAGAGATACTTACAAAACAAACTGTTTTTTAAAATACTGACAGTACTTAAATTGGATGTGAGTTTAGTTACTTACACACTTAGATAGTAAGACAGTAGTGTTTTTCTTTTATGAGTATTATAGCTCCAAAAATTCATGCAATTTTAATGTCTTGAAAGACAAAAAAAAATTAAGTCAGGAAAACAGAAGAATTAAAAGACATATATTTGAAAGATCGATAATTATGATTACATTGTAAATTAACTATTTGCCCTTGCAATTGATCAGATAACTACACATATATATTTGACATACACAGATAAATCACTGTTATTTATGGACTCAGCTAAGGACATCTGAAATTTTTTCTTCATTTTGGTAACTGGCAAATGTGGTAGAATTGTTCTGGTAGATTTTGCTGGTTATGTTCTGCTACATGCAGCCTCTCATATTCATTCTTCTGAACATTGTAAAAATGATTAATTTAGGGAAGGCCAGTTAGGATGCTTTTTGTTTGGTTGATTGTGTTTCTGTTTGTTTGGTTGTGTCTTTTGTCTGTTTTGTTTTCATTTTTGGTTTTGTTTCTGTGAAGTTTTGTAGTGATAAAGCAATGCCTGGAAGAGAGGCAAGTATGAACTTCAGTAGGGTTTTACTATCTGTCTAACTACCTCATTAAACTATTTCTTGTGCTCTGAGTGCTTCTTGGAAAATAGCCATTGTAGCTGGGCTGAAAACTATGAAGCCTGATTGCTCTTTACAAACTACATAACAGCTGTGTATGTACAAATTAATTTATACTTATAACTTGATTCCTTGTCACAGACTAACACCCAACTGCATTTTGCTGACGTGCTGAAGTTAGCTACAGAATTTCTTGAAGATCTTACAGCTGTAATTGGGTTCTTAAAATGGAAACTGAAATCTAAAGCAGACTTTAGAGATGACTGTCTCTGTACTCATTAGGGGTAATAAATTCAGCAACAAGGCTACTAATTTCCAAATCCAGATTTATGTACAAAAGCTAGATGGAATTAATCTATATCCCATTGCTAGCTTTGTTCAGGTAACGCTTAATTCTGCAAAAGCCTTTGAAATCCTTCAGTGTTTATGAATAGCATTATTAAAAACAGGAAATGCATATAGAGAGTATATAGAGAGTAAATGTTACTTCAGAAGCAGTATTCAAAGGTAAAAGAGGAAACAAACAAACCAAAGTTGACTGTGAAAACTTTTGCACGTGACATGAACAAAACCTATAGAACTGTGAATACTGTCTAAATATTTAATAAAAGGTAACAGAACTAAGAAAATGAAATGTATAGCAAACTCTTCTTAATATAAATGTAATCATGTGACAGGGCATAATAAATTAATTATTTTAAAAATGAAGTTACATACACTATAATCCTGTTATTTTCTTTACCTTTGTACCCTGCAGTATAAATTCTCAAAACATTCTCTATTAAAAATAGATTCAAAACTAAAAACAAAACAAACAAACAAAAAACTACATCAGAGCTCCAAGGCTTGCCATGTAACTTCTCTCAAAATTCAAAGTTACCATCAGCAAAAAGTTTTATTTTTGCATTAAATTATATTTGTACTCTGCCTCACACAGTGAGCCTCTTGTCCATAGCTGCTGTCCTATTGCTATATGATGGTTTTGTTGAGTGACCAGTAAACAAATTACCACATTGTTCTGGATAATCAGTCTAGGACAGAATTCTCAGATGTTTTACTTTCTGAAAACAGAATTAGACCATTTGGTCTGTATGAGATTAATGTTCCTGCACAATCGTTTTATTTAGGCTCTTTCAGAGTGTATGCACAAGCAGAGAAACACTTTCTTTCCCTTTTCAGAGTTAGATAACAAATAAATAAATAAATAAATAAATAAATCAGGGCCATGATAAATCAATCCCCCAAAGAAGGGCAAGCACATACTGTTCAATTTAGTGCATAGGACAAAATGCTGTACTCGCTTATACAGACTTCTGTGGAGTACAGTACCCTGAGGAGAGTTAAAAACAAATGTGGGCTCTGAGTACCAGCTGGTTTTGAACGAACATTTCTTACCACAGGGTAATTTTCTGAATTTAGTTATGCCTAGCATTTCACTACAATATTATAACCTTGTCTTTGCTGTGGCTGGTCATCTGGGGGATGGAGTCTATTCCTGGAGCATGATGTTCAATGTCATGTTTGAAAAATTGCTGTCAAAATAAAAACACCAGGTCATGCAGTTTGTGTTTTTTTCTTTGGAATACATTATAATAGAGAGGACTGTGGCCTCAGAGATAGACTACTAATTAGGAATTGATTGCTTTCATGTGCAATCTTAAAGAAATTCAAAATCATGCCTGACTCCTTTCTTTTTAACTCAGATATGATTATAGAATATAACACAGTTTTTCCAACTGATTCACTTGGGCTTCAATTGTGTGCGATACAATATATACATATATAAATAAAACACTTCCAGTTGAAGGCAATGTCAAAGCAATAAGCAGTAACTCCAGTCCTGTCCATAACTAGGACTTTTATTTTAGACTGCAGAAAAACAGAACATTTGTCCTGCAAATTAGGAGGGAAACTGTTCCGCCTTAAAGCTGCAATAAATTTTGGAGGGTCACGACGGTCCTCTCCTGACTTTGGCTTATTGCAATGCATAGATCTAACCACGCTTAACACTTCTCTGTTGCTTTTTTGCCTTTGAAGACACAGTTAATGGAGGTAGTCAAAGGAGTTTGTTGTGACATGTATGCCTGCTATATGCTCTGAACTCACAAACTGCTTTGTTAATTCCATCCTTGAACATAACTGCTCCCTCTACTGTGAAGAGATGATATTCTATGCCTTCTGAGCTGAGCCAGGTCACAGACAACATAACCAACCACTCAGATGAGAGAGTGCAATACTCTCCAACCCAACTTCAAGCTCGGCAAAGAAGACTGCTCCCACAAATTGCCTTAGTGG
This sequence comes from Oxyura jamaicensis, assembly GCF_011077185.1. NCBI lineage: Eukaryota > Metazoa > Chordata > Aves > Anseriformes > Anatidae > Oxyura > Oxyura jamaicensis. The sequence goes on from NC_048893.1 coordinate 168,392,300, forward strand.
ATGTCGATCATACACATAGAGAGACAGTCTCAAAATAGGATAGTCCTTACTGCCAATCTTCCAACTTTTTTTTTTTTTTTTTTTTTTTTTTCCTTTTAGAGAGACACGCTGAATAGTGTGTTATAACTTTGCACCATAGTAAACAAGTCCCCTGAAAACTCCTTGTCCATCTGCTTTCTTAGTAGATGGGCTATTTCATGAGGATCAGAATACACCTATAATTTCACATTGAAGTGTAAGACCATAAAGAATTTTAAAAACTGCACTATTTGCCACCAACAATCCAGAATAAATGCAAATGGCCTGTAAGCAGCCTCTCCCAGTGCAACAGGTACCTGTTGCCCCTTGTCTTCTCCTTGTGGCTCCTTGTGGAGAGAGTCTCCAAGCTTGTTGTAGATGTCCTTTAAGTACTGGAATACTGTGGTGAGGTCCCCTCTGAGCCTTCTAATCTCTAAGATGCAAAGACCTAGCTCATTCCATCTCAATATTGTAATGTATATGACTTTATCAGGAAAACAATCAGTTTTAAAACATGTAGATTAAAAATTGTGATTTTTTCCCCCCAACATGTGGTTACATATTATAGTTTAAAATACAAAGGACTAGTTCTGCTTACAATTAACTCAATAGCAAAACTCTCATTGACTTAAAGGTCAGCAAAATCAGGCCTTAATTTACCAACTCTTGAAATTCCCTTATTAAATTTTCAAAGGCCAGATGATAAACTGATTTGCAAGCCTTTGATATCATGCTGAAGTCAGTGTACAGGTTGGCAAACTATTTCTTTGGCTCTTCATTACGATCATGAAAACTGTCTGTAGCTAATCATGCCAGTCATTGCCTTAACATGCAGCAGAGAATTACAGCCTCACGTTCCAAGCTGGTCTTGTATTGTCTTTTCCTCTCACTTCCATCATTCCTTCCCTATGGAAAAAAAGTCAATTCTGAATATCAGAAAGTTCTAGAACAGAAAGATCAGATCAATAATTAATTTATGTAATACTAGGTGTAGAAAAATTGAATGATTATGAAGTAATGCAGAAAACAAATAGAGTACATGAAGTAGCCATTAAAGACAAAATTAAATCTCTAAGCTTCTGGCCTATGTGTAATAACAACTGTTGCCATGCAACAGAAAAAAAAAGAAAAAAAAAGAAAAAAAAAAAGAAAAAAAAAGAAAACTCAGATAAAATATTTACAATTATATGCATTAACAATAATATGATAATGGTGTTGTTGCCTATTTATGTGTATTTATGTCTGTTTGTTTATCTACTTTTACACAGGCTTTCCTATCATAGGAAATAATTAGGTGCAAATGTTTAAGACACATTTCACATGTTTAAGAAACATAAATCATCAGCATCAAACAGATATATATTTTTTTTTCTATAAGCTATTACTAAATGAACAGGATTTTTTGATGTTCTCTTGATGATCGGAAATCAATAAATGAATAAATAAAATAAATAAAACATAATTTTTCTATCACAGTTTGTCTCAATACCTCACACTGTCGTGCTGAATGTAAATTTCATATTCTAGTCAGCTTGGTTATTGCAATGCTTTAAAGGGACTATAGAATGTCTAACTAGCACTGCTCTATCAAGAATCTAAGCTTTTATATTTGGAAAAAGGAAAATAAATCAAACAGACATAATACCTGACAGTGTTTTTTATCTTATTGGAATGTATGTGTGATAACATTTCTTCTCATTTATAGAAAGAAGAGCTTGAATAAACTCACTTTAGTTTTCATTATCATGAGAATATACATTGCTAATAACTCTCCTTCAGTGAGTTTTCCACAAGTTAAAGGTAATCTGAAAGACTAGAAGCCGTGTAATGATGCATTCATTAAAAAGTCTTTAATTTTATCGAAGTAAGGCCTTGAAATCAATGGCAGTTGGATCAGTCCCTGAATCAAATTAAAAATTGGAAAAGGCTTCAGAGAATGTCACAGTTTCACAATTTGTAAAAGAAGTGGAAACTGTAATTTCAGGTGTGTAATTTAGGTTTTGAAGGTGGGAGTTTACAAAATTCAAAACAGTGAGCTTTCAACTGTGAGAGTACTTTTTTTTTTTAAAAAAAAAATATATATATATATATATATTGGTTTGGTTTATTTTTTAGCAGAGTATTTCAGCAGTTAGCATCACTAATCATTATGGGACATTTTGGGCTTTGAAACCCTATCTTATTTTATATAATTTAAAAGGAGTCTTTAATTTGTGGCATCTCATGAGTATTGTATTTGCCTACTTAAGGTCAGATAGTTAATTCTGTTTATCATTCAGGGTGGAAAGGTAGGTTTTAGTGGTGTTGAGGATTTTTTGTGGTTTGCTTGCCTTTTTTTTTTTTTTTTTTTCTCTCTTCTGTAATCTTTCTACTGCAGTAGATCTATTTGATTCAATAATGACATTTAGTGGTAATCCTAGAGGAGTAATAATTTTGCCTGAAGACTAAACTGAGTGAGTGGTAATCTTCCATGCTGTCAATGACCTATAGATGACATTTTGTATCTAATTAATTAGACGCCTTTCTTCTGAAAGAAATGGCAAATCATGCATAATTAGAAGAGGCATCAAAGTTAAAGTCAGTAGCTCATTAATCTGATACCTCTAGCCTATGGCACTTAAAGACCATTTGTATTGCTCATGAAGTTTGTGTTATTTTTATGAGCAATTAGCACTCTATGTAAAACCAATTCTCTTGATAGTTTTCACTTTTCTTACACCCAAATAAGAGATATATGTTAGTTTAGAATACAGTGAAAGCTATAACCTCTAACACTCATAATCATTCAAATACTATGGGTTTACAATATAAGACACTAAAATTAAATTTTAAATATATATAGAGAGAGAGATGGAAATGTCAAATTCTGTGATGTGCTTCTGGTGACATTCTCAGGACCAAGGAGGGATGACCTTAATGTGGGACACACATTATTTTTATTCAAAAATAAAAAGATAATTTGATATATTTATCTTTCTTTCAAGTTGTTTCCCATTAATTAAATTATGTTTTAGAAAAAATATATATATATATACATACAAGACATATATACATATATATATATACAAGACATATATATACAAGACATATATACATATATATATATATACATACACGACATAGAGGATTTTATAAACCAGATTAATTAGCAGACTTCCTGGATCCAGTCCATTCTCAGAACAAGGTTTCCAGAAATTTAAATTTCACTTTCTCCCCACAGTTTGCCAGATTGTTCTATAATCCCTGATAATTACTTCTCCAGAGTCTGACTTCTTCATTTTTGCTAGAATTTGTTCCTGCAGAACTCTTAATTGTCTCTTATAACCATATCTTGCAGAAAATAACCCGCATAAACTAAACTTTGCCATGCAACACTGCAGCATGCTTAAAAAAAAAAAAAAAAAAAAAAAAAAGACATACAGCTTTGGAAAAATCGGCATCTTTCATAGTTTTGTGTTTAAAGTTTTGGTAAACCATTAACCACGTCTGGGTTATTAAACATATGCATATGGGCATGAATACCCTTGTGTGTGGACATCTTACATATTCTATAGTTGAATAAGAAATATGTTTTCCTCAGAAAAGCTAGCCAAATATACATTTTAATTAATACCTAAAAAATCTATTTTGTCTTTCCATTCATCTTTTTAAACAATTCTATTTTATCACAAACAAACAAACAAAAAATACTAAAAGCCTTAACATACAAGGTTTTGCTGATCAGTTAACATAATCTGGTAAATTTTTGGTTTATGAATTTTATGTTTAAATCACTACAATGACACCTTAAACTAACACACTAGACAAGGATTATACAGCAACAATATAAAGTTCTATAGATCTTTACAGCAACTATATAAAGTTCTTGATCTCTTGATTTGGTTCCATATTTAATTATTTTACAAAGTAGTTATGTTGGTATTGGGAAAATAAGCAATGCTGGAAGTATTTGTCACTACCATAAAACTGTTGAAATAATCCCTGACAGATCTGTATCAAGTATTAGTCGCCCAGACAGGTTTAAGTCAACACTCACTATCCAAAACAAAATTCTCAAATGCACCATTTTGGAGGCTTAGAGATTTTAATAGTATACATTCAGTTAAACCTTCTCAATTAACATCAGAACCAGGGAATAAATTCCTGAACCTCTTTTGTTTACTAGAATAGCTGTAACTTTATCTTTGATAATATTTTGTGCTGGGCTGTTCATGGTAATTATAACAAGTAGAGACTTAAATGTTAAGCTTTGTTCTTCACCAAGACTGTAACTTACAAATCGATAACCTACACTCTGCCAACTTGAGCTAACAGAGAATCTGAGATCAATAAGATAGTAATTCCTCCACATGATCTTAGCCATCCCACAATGGCTCATTTGTGTTCATTTACTGGCTCTCAATTCATCTCCTTTTGCTTTCTGAGAACTCCAAACCCCTTCTGTATCTGTTACCTTGGCCAGGTAAAATCTCCATTGTGCTTCTCTTGGCCCAGTGTCCTTGTTCTCTGGAGAACCTCCACAGACAACCTTAATTCTGTTTTTAGCTCTTCTGTTTCTTTCCTTCCCCAGTTACTTTCTTTGTTTTCTTCCTGGTAACATTCTATCTTTATGCCTTCATCAATTAAATCATACAGGTTCTTTCTAATGCTTTCATCTATTAAATCATGCAGCTCCTTTCTAATGCTTGCTCAAAGGAAAGGTTCCATGAAAGCATTTGGGAAGCTACAAGGGAAGAAAAAAATCCATAATCATCTTTGTCTTCTAGCAGTTCAGTATTTCTTTACATATGACCCCCTCTTTACTTTTTCCCTTTTTCCTCCTTTTAGCTCTTCTTTTCTCTCTCTCCCTCTCTCTTTTTTTTTTTTTTCCCTCCTCCCCTTCCCCTTCTTTTCTCTTTCTCTTTTCCTTGCTTTGCCTTGCTTTCAGAAGCAGAGATCTGCTTTCTGTCTAAAAGTCTGATTTGCACAATCTGATTTGAATCCCTTGTAACATGAAACACTACTATGTATTTATTGGTTACTTTTTAATGCAACAGAATCATAAATCAGTATGCAAATGAAATATGTAGCAACTGCCAGCAGTATGTGCTTCCTTCAGGCTAGAGTAGCTCCACTATGAATTGTCTTTTCCACAGATCTCTCTCCTCAGCTGAATTTGGACTCTAGAGCACCACTCTCTAGTGGATGTAAATAAATGATGACTCATTAATGGACTGGTGCAAACAAATGTATTTTACAGAAGAACAGAACTGAAAACTGCATTCCTTGCTCCTAGCACGTACATATGGTAGTAATGTTATTGAAAGAGGACAAGTTATTTTTAGAATGAACAGAGCTTTACATTATAGTTCATTCTGACTGTGTTCTTACTGAAAACTTCTGAAATGTGCATTTACCAGTGTCTTGAATGACATCTCCTGGAGAAAGTAAACACGATTACCCACAGTAATTTTCATCTTACTTTGACAAGATATTTGCAGATTCTCTTCCTACATTTTTTTTTTTTTTTTTTGGAATGGGAGATTTATGCACCAATTCTATCTCTTTTTCTAGTACAGCTTGATCTACATACAAGTGTTTTGTTGTTGTTGTTGTTGTTGTTGTTGTTGTTGTCGATTTTTTTTTCTCCTCTACAGTAGCACTAGTTTTGTGTTGACTCAAAGCCCTTGCCTAGTGACACAGTAAAATAAATAAAAAAATGCATCCATGTGTCTTTATTATTACATCTTATGATTAGACATCTCATGAGAGCTCTGTAACCCTATCCTTCTTTCATTGACTTCGGGGTATATCAAAAGAGACTCTACAGAAACCCATAGACCAGAGCCTGATAAAACATATTTAAAGATAAATCTGGCCAATGTATTGTGAATAACAAACAGATGAAATGAATGTAACTTGGAAGGAAAGGATAGTTTCTCCCTGTGCTGTGGTCTCCTGCTGTCTTTGACTATGCATGCCTTTTCGGCATTATGCAGTGCATAGAAAAATTAATCCAGCACAGTTTACAGTTGAGGAGCTGGATTAAATATACATGCTGCTAGGAATAGTGTGTTTCCCAGTAACCACATTAGCTAATTTAGAATTAACTTTGATATTTCACAGCTGTGTACTAGGGGCATATACTTAAGACCAGAAGTTGTAACAGAAAGGGCAGCTATTCCATTTTATGTGTTCACATAAGATAAATGGGGGTTGAAAGTAAATAAATAAAAATGGATCATTCATCTCTTAACTCATCCCTTAATTCACTTATATATATATATATTTTTTACAGATCACAATTCTGAAGAGAAATGCTTTCAATAAAAAAGTTTTTTTTTTTTTTTCTAAAATATTTCTATTATTTTCAAAGTTCTGATGCATACTGTTACAGAAAGAAAAACCATGCAAACCTGAGATATGAAAAAAATACATACAGTAATATCAACATTTAGATGGCAGTGAAGAATAAGGAAGAATATAGTGATGTCATAGCCCTTACATCATCAAGAGACATCAATAATAAAATCAGATTTTTATTTATTTATTTATTTTCACACACACACACACACAAAAAAAAAAAAGGCTACAGTGCTTATATATGGACACTGACCTAGCATAGAGGATAACTTTGGTTCCAGTCTTGGATTTGAGCCCCCATTTTGCCTTTTTCAGCATAAAGGCTCTTACAAAATACATTGGCATAAAAGGATGGAGAAACTGAATTTCTGATCCTTAGTAGGTTCCAGAACACTAAATATATTGATAGAAAATTTGATCAAATCAAATATATTTATATAACTCTATTTAATTGAAAATATTCCTAACACCTTTAACAATTTTATTAAATAAATAAATTCTAAACTAAATTGTTCATTCTGTAATGATTGAGACAGCATTATGCATACTGAACTTACGAATTTTATATACAGTGGAAAAATTGATGTTCTGTTTCAAATGATGCAAGTAAAGTGCCAAATTCCCTTTCACGTTCTGTCTGCTCTTTTTATGTTACTGTGCAACAACAGGATTAAGTTTGAGCATGAGTTTTGCACGAAGAAATGGATCTTCTTTTGTTGTTTATTGTTGTTTTTGTTGGTTTTATCCAGACTGTTGCATAAAACCTAGTCAGGTTTACTATTTAAAGTGACTCCATTAACAAAATTCAGCATTTTAAAATAAGTTGTCTGAGTCAACTCTGACTTCTGTCTTTTTTTTTTTTTTTTTTTTTTTTTTCCTGTTGTAATGCCAGGGAACACAATCTAGACATTTTTAAAAGTCTCAAAATCAAACAACAGCAACCTCTGAAAAATCTTTAGAGAACAAAAAGTATATTGTCAAATCATAATTTAACATATACCACATTTTATTTTATTTTATCTTTTGTGAAAGTCTATCAGAATAAGATGTTAGACAGAAGTTACAGACTCTAATTGATATGGAAAGGAAAACTAAATTTCTAGTAATCTAAGAGGTATTTAAAGTTAAAATTTGGAATCAAAACTCTTAGGGAAAGTTACATCTTAGTCTTCTAAAGGACTTTAACTGTTCTTAATAACTGCCTGGACTATTTACCCCTCTTATTGATTTTTGCAGTGAGAACATAAAAAAAAACTATGTCCCCCAGATTTAATCCAAATCAATTCGAAGTGATTCACCTCTGACTGAAGTAAAAAAAATAGTAGATTATGTGAGCATATAGGTTCCTTCTCTGTTTCCCTCTGCTGTCACTCAGTTTGTCTTTCCTTTTTCTTTGAAATTGCAATTCAAAGGTTCCTTAAACTGCTTCAAGACTTTACTTAAAAACAATGTGTTCAACACATAGTAGGTTGGCTGAAAAAATAAATAAATAAATAAAAGCCTAAAGAAATTCACGGATTTAAGCAGAAAGTAAAAGGGCCAGAGCTTAACTCCTTTGACTGGCTTAAAAATTCAGTCACCACATTGGCAAATCCCCTTGTCAAAAAACATAAAGAAATATGCCAGCAAGTTTGAAGAATTACATTGGCTTACAAATCACAGGGAAAAAAAAAAAAAAAAAAAAAAAAAAAAAAAAAAAAAGTATTTTGTTTGTTTTCTTGTTTACTTTCTTTTATTTTATTTCCAGAACTGATTATTATTCTTATTGTTTTTGTTTGTTTGTTTGTTTTCTGCAGCTTTAAACACTGCAGTTTTAAAGGCTAGAATCAGATTTATAGTAGGACAATAATGTTTTTTTTCAGTTCATGAAAACAGAGGGCATCAGATAGTAAAGTGAACTTTAATAAAATATATCACATATCAAGAGATATAGAATAAGACTTCAAGATCTGACAATATTGCAGCCATAAGACCTGTCAAAATTGTCAGTGAGAATACAAATTCCTTTATCTGAACAAAGAGCTGGTCAGGTGTTTGAGGAAGAATATACTTCTAAATCATATTCCCAAATTCACCTTCCTTCTATGTTGTGGAATCCTTTTGAAAGTCTTGTGCTACAGCAATGGCTACTGAAGTGAAGTACATCAGGTTTCTTTGGACGAAATCCTAACTAATGGAAAGTATTCAAACCACTTATTGTCTCTGAAGGTCATTGCAGGTACTCAGAAAATGATCATCCCTTCCATGTTGGGTCTACTCTTTATTACTAGAAGTCAAAACAATATGATGGATATTGCAAGATAAGAACACAAATAAAAGTCTGAGAAGTAGGTTCTTTCAACCTCTCAAGTACAGCACATCCTGAAATCATTTAGGATTGCTGTAAAGTTCTGCCAAGATACCCTGGACTTTCCAATACTGTCTACCCCAAATCTCGTGTGTTAAGTTCCTACTTAACTATATGTATTTAAATTTGAAGATGTTCCAAAGCCTGCAAATAGATTAAATATATATATATATATATTTAATTATTTTTTCAGATACCCTGGACTATTCTTTGGAACCTAATATAAGGATTTAAACCTATGCTTCCAAGTAATTGCATAACCTGATATTTGCTATTGAAACATTTATCCCATTTTCACTCTCACATATGTCAAAGATTGATGAAAAAACAATTTTTATAATGAATTATATGTTCTTGAGAGCAAACCGTTGACTAAGAAATATGACTTCTATTGGTTTGAGGGATTCTGATACTGTGGGTTATTCATAGGACAATATTTTACTTGAAGACATTGCAATTTGTCTACTGACTCATCACTTCATACCTACCTCTGCAGAAATTAAATTATTTTAATTTTCTTTACTGAATAAGATCTCCAACTTTAGTGTTAGTGAATACAAAATATATTTATTTGAAAAATCATGGAATAGGGATGTAAACAAAACAGTGGTTTAATAAACATCTGTACATTTGTTCATTTTATACACATTGAGTTAAAGACATGAAACATAAGGTGTCTTCCAGCTTATATTGGCTTTGCCAAATATGAAAACAATACATTTGTACAATTAATTGCACCTCCAAATAAATAAATAAATAAATAAAAATCTATCAGACTGTATATTTCTTCTCTGAATGAATACATAGTGCTGTCAAACTATGAAAATAAGTATTTGTAAGACTATACATTCCACCTGTGTGGAGTATGGAAATTCTGGTTCCTTTTTAAGTTTTGTAGAGTTCAAAAATAAACGTAATTATAATAATAATTAATAATGTGAAGTTTTACCTTAATTTGAATATTTTTTGAAATTTAAACTTTAGCACTGCAGTTCCATGAATGTTCATAGAAAGAGTATTTGGAATCATCTATGTGCAAAACCAGGCATTCACTAATGTTGTACTCACACATCTGGTGAGAAACCTGGCAGACATGAAACCAGAAATCTCTATTCATAATATATACTCCAGTTGTAGACTTCTGAAAGCAGACTGTGTTAATACTAGTAACAAAAAGGATAAAAAATAAATAATAAAAAAAAGATAAAAAAATAATAATAAAAAAAAAAAAGAGGAAAAAAGGAAAAAAAAAAAAAAAAAAAAAAAAGAAATACGAAGGAAGGAAGGAAGGAAGGAAGGAAGGAAGGAAGGAAGGAAGGAAGGAAGGAAGGAAGGAAGGAAGGAAGGAAGGAAG
>NC_048893.1:168402370-168440568 GCF_011077185.1 Oxyura jamaicensis
AAGGAAGGAAGGAAGGAAGGAAGGAAGGAAGGAAGGAAGGAAGGAAGAGAATCATACATTTGTATTTTCAGGGAATAAAAAACCTATAAAGCTAGCTGCAGTCTGCTTATACATATGTAAAATCAATGAAAAAAAAAATCAAAACATAGTTTGTAGCAAGGGTCCAAAAATATATATTGTATTCTTCGTTACCAGAAACAAAAGAATTACTTTTTCCTATATGTCCTTCTGAAAATCCCTGACTCATCTAAATTTTCATAAAATTCAAAATTTTATTTCTAGTAGATCTCTTTAGGGGATGTAGTAGGTTTACGTGGCAAGGTTTTGGTAGCAGGGGGCCATAGGGGTGGCTTCTGTGAGAAGGATCTAGAAGCTGCCCCATGTTTGGTAAGGGCCCCACTGCTGACTAGAGCTGAGCCAATAAGTGATGTTGTTTGCGCCTCTGTGAGAGCAGATTTAAGACAGGAAAAAAAAAACGCTGCACCAAACAGCAGCTGGGAGAGTGAGAGGAGTGAGGAACAGCCTTGTAGGCACCAAGATCAGTGAAGAAGGAGGGGGAGAGGTGCTCCAGGTGCCAGAGCAGAAATCCCATGTGGCCTGTGGTGAGGATCATGGTGAAGCAGGTTGTCCCCCTGCAGCCCATGGAGTACCACGGTGGAGCAGGGTTCCACACTGTAGCCCATGGAGGAGACCACGGTGGAGCAGGTGGACCTTCACTGATGGAAACTGCAGCCTGTGGAAGACCCTGCTGGAGCAGATTCTGGGCCAGACCTGCAGCCCATGGAGAGGAGCCCACACAGGAGCAGGTGACCTGGCAGGAGCTGCTGCCCATGGTAAATCCAGGTTGGAGCAGTTTGTTCCCGAGGGATGGACCCCATGGTATGGACCCATATCTGGAGCAGTTCTTGAAGAGCTGCTGCCTGTGGGAAGCCCACGCTGGATCAGTTCAGCAAGGACTGCATCCCGTGGGAGGGACTCCACAGCACAGGGGACAAGAGTGACCGAGAAGGAGCGGCAGAGAAGAAGAGCTATAGACTGACCATAGCCCCCATATTCCCCCGTTCCCCGGCACCGCTCAGGGGGAGGAGGTGGAAGAGGGTGGATGATGGGAGGGAAGGTGCTTTTGGTTTCTTTCCTTTGTTTCTCACTTCTCTAGCTTGTTAGTAATAGGTAATAAATCTTACTGTCCCCCTATGCTGAGTCTGTTTTGCCCATCACGATAATTCTGGAGTAGCAGCTAGTGTCCAGAGAACTTATTGTGATGTCAGAAAGCTCAGATTCATTGTCCACAAGAAAGGTTTATACTATTGAATATAGCTATTTGAAGTGTCTTGGATTCCCTCACCTGGCCTATAGCTCCTACTCCAAGAAATCCCAGTTTCCCATAGGTCTAAACGCACCTGCCAGACATGTGCAGATGTCTCTTATATCTCACAGTATCTCAAACAGGGTAAAATAACTCAAATTATTACCTATGTTTAGGTAAATTATTCCTGCTGTTAACTCTGTCATTCCTGCCCTAAATGATTCCTGCCCTAAATGGTGGCATTTTGGTCACACCAAAATTACAGCATTTAAAATCTGGTTTCTTAAACTGGAGTTAATGCCTGTCCTTGAGTCTGAACGAAATGCCATCTCTATGTGCAATCTGTTTCTATTGTCCAACCTGTCCATACTTGTCCAAAACATGTACTTGGTCCTAGATGAATTCCTGAATATTTTCATAACTCCAAATTCCATTTTCTGAGGTTGATAATTTACAATAATCAACTTCAGAAAAAATAATTATTTTCATAAGTTTTGATTATGATAACTACATTAACAGCTGGCAAACAGTAGGAAGAGAGAGGAGAGGGAAAAGAACATGCCAGTATTCTTTTTTGTCCAAAGCAAAGATGTTGCACTTAGCAGTTCTCAGGTAGAACGGTATATTGCAGTGTTGTTGGTACTTCCTCATGTTTGCCCAATGCTCTCTTTTCCAGTGTAGTGACAGACAGAAAGGACTGACTACTAAAGCAAGCTCTGAGTGAATTTTGTAACTGATGACTTTCCACATTGCTCTTGATATGTTAAAGAAAGATGTGACATTCCAAACAAGGGCTTGTACGGAAGTGACTTTGTGTTCCAGTCTGTTTTAACTACTACTTTTTGGTGAATTGTTCATTTTGTGTTTGACTTTTGACTTCTGTCTGTTGTCAGAGAGCTGTAGGAGTGTAGGAGCTGTAGCATGGAGGAAATACACTGGGAGCCAAGGGTGACGCCAATGGGGCACAGTATCACAAGAGACAGCAGGCAGTAATAGGGATTGCTAACAGAGTCTATCAGCAGCCTGCAACATAGCATGTGAGGTGCCAGGGCCTGGGCAGCAAGGAACAGATGAAGGCAAAGGCAGAGCTGGAGATAAGTACACTTATGATATAGCTCAGGCAGGGACTCTGTACTTGATCCAGGGCTGTCATGAGCCTTTGGGGCTATGGGAATGGTGTTGGGGGTGAAACTTGTAAGGGAAATTTGAAACCTACTGATGTCCTCAGGGCTCTCATTTCAAAAAAAAAAAAAAAAAAAAAAAAAAAAAATCTGTCTGGAAACTATAAGTAGATTGCCACAAGTCCTCAATTGGGAGGTGGCATGTTATGCTTTTCTAGTACTTGCTAGAGATTGATGTTTCCTTATTTTTTTTCAACCACAATAGTTCCTTAGACCTAAATATGTTGGATCAATTGCTTTCTGGTTGACTGGAATGGAAGAGTTGTAAGTCACAGCTTTTGTTTATAGTCTTCTCTATGGATCCATTTCATATCTAACTGACATAGACTCTGCTTAGTTTGCAGGTTCCTGAAAATCCATTCCTTAGACACTTGGCTCTTCTTTATATCATATTGAGAGCCAAAGCATTTATTGGCTGCTGAAGTGTCCAGGAAGTAAGCTGGCAACAGATGGGATGTTGTTTCTCTAGTTTAGTGGAAATATGCCTAAGAACCTAGGAGTGGAAAAAAAAAAAAAAAAAAAAAAAAAAAAAAAAAAAAAAAAGACGGGAAAAAATCCTACATTCACGAGCTATAAGTGTGTATAAGATGTAGAAATCCTCAGATATTATGTTATAAATTCCATGAAGATATATTTAATATAGAACTATAGAAAATTTAGAGATTAGAAACAACTTTTTAATAGCCTGTCAAGCCGAGTACTAAAAAACATAGAGGTAGTTTGAGTTGTTCCCAGTCACTCACTCAATCAAGCAAAACTGTTAAGTAAACCTGAATGATAAATTAACTTGAGGAAATAATAATTTGTCTATAGACAAAGTAAACCAAAAAAAAATCAGAAGAAAATGAAGACATATTCTTGTGGGTTATCCTTGTAGGCAGCTAAGCACTACACAGACACTTGCTCTCATCCCCCACAGAGGGATGGGGAAGAGAACCAACAGGGCAAAAATTTCTCACTCTCACAACTTTCTCACATTTCTCACAATTCATGGGTTGAGATAATGGTTGTGTGAATGAGTTCTGTAAGGTGTTTAGGGGTGTGGAGGGAAAAGCAATCAACAAACAACAGACCAATGAGGGGGGAAATATATGTCAAGGAGTAAAATGTGAAAATGTCCCAAAATACAGTCCTGTTGAAGCCTTCAGAATAGATACATGCAGTCTGCTTTAAATTGGCTGGACCTGTCCAAATGCACCAGCACACACCATCATCAACAGTGGAAGGCATACCTTGGAGAAACTCTAAGGCAGTGTCTGTTCATGTGGACAGTTAATATAGGATTATATATACACATTTGCTAAACAAAAGACCCCTTGAGTGATTTTTCAAACACCTGACAAGAAGCCAGTGGTGACTCAGTGCTACTCTCCGTTCCTAAGTCAGTAGCTAGGGTTTGCATCCCAGCTGTGCCCTGGGAGGCTGTGGAATGCCCTGGACAATCTGATCTAACTTGGAAGCAGTCCCACTGACCGATCCCTTCCAACTCAAATTCTGCAGTCATGCTGTTAATATTCTTAATAGAACTTTATCAACAAATGATAACTTTCCCAGTTTATAGCAGAAAATTATTTCGTTTGGCACTGAATGAATTTAAGTGCTGCTTAAAATATCTAAGTGCTGGGGCTCTAGTGATCTCTGTTGTGCATATATACAAAGCCATTCTTAAAATAAAGACTGATTTTTTCTGGTTTTCTGAAGGTGAAACATGGATGAAAAAGCAAAGTCCATTTCTGTCATTTTGAAACAACAAAAGCTCTTTTACAAACATACATCCTTTTGCTCATATTCCAGCATTTATGTCTGTGCTACCCATTTCCTTTATCTCTAAAGCCAGGATACAGTTACTAGATGTTATGAAGAGCTTTATATTGGGTTTATGCACAAAATATATATTTAATTTCTATACAAATGTATACATAAGAGGGGTAAAATATTTCTGATATTTCTGACTTTATCCACTGGTTAGAGGGAAATTGTACCAATCCATTCACTGATGAAATCAGATAGAGACCTTTGGTAGGTATTGAAATGCCAATGATGACTCTTGAATAAAAGATGCACTTCTGTTTGGTTTTATGCTGCTTTATGTTTTTTTTTTTTTTTTTTTTTTTTTTTTTTTTTTTCCACATACGATTGCTAGTAAATAAAGAAGATGCCATGGTCCAACAAATTTTTTTGTAATTAAATAAAAATAATGCAATTGAGTAAACTGACAAAGAGTTAGGTAAGTTAAGAAAAGCAGTAAATTAGAAGACTGTTCCATTCTAATCAATAATGGAATTTAGTTAAACAATCATCTTTCTAATAATAGACAAAAGGAATTAGACAGTAACTCAAAAAAAAAAAAAAAAAAAAAAAAAAAAGTTTCATCAGTGAATACAAAACCTGATGTAGAGCTAGGAGACAAAGTTTATTAAATAAGTGCCTAGTAAGTGTCTGAAAAAAATATGGCAAAATTCCATGTCTACTATATGGGTACTAATCACAATTTCTTTACTTCCTGGGAAATTCATTTTTAGTATGACTCTATATTCATCCATTTTATCAGAAATTGTGAATTCTCAAATGGAGTTTATTCACTTGCTATCAGTGTCATGGTTGGTACTAAATACTTCAAATTCTTATTCAGTATTAAATATTTTCTGTTTGTTACAAATGTATGTGTCAGGGGTCTATTTTTGTTAAAATAAATATTATGGTTACACACTTGGTAAAATTCTGAGGTTGGGAACCTCAAATAATGTTCTGACTTTGTTCCATTAAAGCAACTAATAAAATGAAAACAAATGTGATTTTTGTTTTTTTGTTTGTTTGAATAAAAACTCTCATGTTTATCTGATTTATTCACAAAATATAAGTTGATAAGTTATGTTCCATTTTAGAAGCTTAGCCTAAAAAATGTAGGATAAATCTAGTTTGTAGAAATGTTACAGTTCACTGTAATGTCCTAGGTATAATTCAAAAAAATAAAAATAAAAATAATAATAAAAAAATGATAGTGGTGTGTAATATTTTAGAAAACAACTAACTGCCTCTTTACATTGATACTTTGTAAAGCATGAAATTATATTATTTGGAGTTTGAAAGTCTGCTATAAGTTGACCAGAAATAATGATACATTCTGAGCTGCATACAAGTTCAACACACTGGTTGAATTGATTTGCATTGGTCGTCATGCTTACTTAGATCTAATAGATACATTATATACGTTATACTTATACGTTTAAACAGTATTCAGATACAACCAGCATGATTAGAGACAGTCAGAGTTAGTTATCTTAAAACTGAAGATCAACCTTCCTGCAAATTAGAAGAAAATAACAGCTTAGAAATATATTTCATATTCTCCCACATCACTCTATGAATTCTGTGCATCTAGAGAAATTGAGAAGGCAAAGAAAAGAGACTGCAAAAGTTACAAAGGAACTGGTATGGTGAAATTCCTCTGAAAAAGTGTGTGTTGTCTAAATACATGTGGCTTCAAGCAACAAGTAAGGTGCTTTTTCAAACTAGTGATAAAACTAAGCAGATTGGTGGTTTTATTATTATTATTATTATTATTATTATTTTATTTTATATATTTTTTTAATTAAAACAGGTACAAATTAAAGCATATAAGGTTTCAATATTAGTTCAGGATGAAGTAAACTCTTACTGTCACTAAAAAGCATCCTTGAGTCTCTTTTTTTTTTTTGCCTCTAGCTGCTGTTACCTTCAAACTGCCAACACAGAGGTTCATGTAGCTGCATGATGAACTCATCTGGTTAAAAATACTTTTGTCTAGGTTCCTGAACAGTTCCCCTGGGATCACTTCTCTCATCAGCAGCTTAAATTCAGGAAATGAAAGGTGCATATCCATAATCATTGCAACAAATTTAAATTGAGTCTGCTGTGATCTTAGTTGCTTCTCCCATCCCCAGCTATACTCTACTGTATTGTCCTGCCACTATGTCTTCATGTCTTCTGTAATGACATCCTGAAACAATTTGGGGAGCTAAATGGATGAAAATTCTTCTGGCAAAAGAAAGAAAGAAAAAGTATTATTCCTTAGTTGGCTCAACTCCCTGAAACAGTTTGGGATTTAGTTGGGAATGGAAATGGAAATTTATTTTGGGAATGGTAAGAAGATGTGTTAGGGGTGGTTAAGGCTGGATGTTAGGAAAAGGTTATTCACCAAGAGTGAATAACTCTTGGTGGGGTGGTTGGGCCCTGGAACAGGCCCCCCAGGGAAGTGGTCACAGCACCAAACCTGCTGGAGTTCAAGAAACATTTGGACAACGTTCTGAGACATATGGTTTGATTTTGGCATTGTCCAGGAGCTGGACTCGATGATCATTGTGGGTCCTTCCCAGCTCAGGACATCCTATGATTTTTATGATTCTACTCAGGTACTCAGACAGTAGAAAGAAGAAAGAAAGGATAAGTAATGAGTCAGTAGTGCCAAAAAATGGGACCATGACAGCCTGCATTTGCAGAAGATTGCTGTAAGCAATTGCTCTAAGCATCACTCTGAGATATTATTTTTAGTTCTGTTGGTTAAAAGAAAGGCAGAGCTTGGATAAAAACATTATAGTATAAATACACCAGGATTTTTCTTTCTCTTCTGTGAGATGAGATGCCCACCTAAAATTGGGAAACATAGGTGAGATACTGAGCATCAGCTGATATATCAACCAGTTTAAAAGGCTGGCATAAGAATGCTGGCATGATGTTGAATCAGAGGACCTTGATGTCCATTTTGGCCTACATTAGCAGCAAATTCTCCACTAAAGAGTTAGATTGTCAATTAATGATCCTTGTTTTTAACTGAGATCCCTGTACAAACCAAAATATTTGAAGTCTTCGTGTCATCAAACTGTAAAAAGTAAGAGTATTTGAACTTCCTTCTCTTCCCTGGCAAGGTACAAAACTCTTGGCAAAACAACACTGGCCATTTATGTTTTCTTACAGTAATGCCAGTATTACCCAGCCTCAGGCATGAGAAGAGGCAGAAAAATCCCAGCTCACTTTTTGTTTTGGATCACCTCTGCACAGTAATGAACTTACCAGACTGCTTACAGCAGCTTTGGGGCTAGTTTGCACTGGCTGTGGGAACAGAATCACTAAAACCTGTCCCTCCATCTTCTAATAATAGGAAAGCTCCATGATATTTTTTCTGTTGCTGTGGCTACATCAAGTCATAGAACAAAGAAAATGTACTGCAGAAAAAGGAAAGACATAGAAGTATTGCCTGTGTTCTCCGGTGCATTTCTACTACTCATTATCTTAATTATCAATTACTTTCAGCTAACTCTAGTGACAATATCAGCTGCCTAGAATGATAAGAGAAGTAACGATCCCACAAAGATGTTAAGTAGGCAAGCTAAACAGGAATACTGTATTAAATATTTCCTTTTTATACAAGAATATGGCTACACTTGATCTCACTGAAGTCCCCAAACTCTCACTTCAGAGAGGCTTACTCAGGCTCTAAATCAAGAAAGCTGAGGACACATTACTTTCTAACAATCTGTTCTTTCAAGTTAAAAACAGCTGAACATGATCTTGCTAGCTCCCAGTGTGGTGCTGTGGCTGAAAGGGCTAATGTGATTCTTGGCTGCATAATCAGGGGAATACTCAGCTGGAGTAGGGAAGTTATATTACTGGCATAAGAGCATAAATGTTTATGTTTACTCAGGGGCTTGAGGTACAAACTGTAGTATACACATCCCCTAGAGGGGCAGATATTCTCCATGACTCTAATGTTAAAAAACAAAAATAAGCAACAAACAAACAAATGTAAGCAAAAGAAACTGTTTACCACAGCAGGAAAACATCTCACATGAATTTAGGTGCCAAACAATAGATGCTAAGATCTGAAAATTTTGACTTCTGCAACATTTTTGTTACTCTCATGTCACACGTACAAGCTTTTCCTACAGTGGTTTGAATAATGCATGAGGAACAAAGTAGAGTAAGAAATGTATATTACTGTACTGCATCTGGACTTAACTCTTTAGCCTTCTTAAAAAAAAAAAAAAAAAAAAAAAAAAAAAAAAGGTTTAACATATAACAGCTTAGGAGTGTTTGGTGAACGTGAAATGTAATTATACAGAAAGGAGAAAGAAACTGAACACTGATATGTTTAAATATGAACATGTGTAAGAAAAACAAGATAACAAAACAAGAAAAAACACTAAACAGCCAGAGTTCACGTCTCTGTCTCAAGTTTCTCTTCATGTCCATTTCCTTTTACCTCTTTGGGAAGAAGCACTACCTTCATCCAATATTGGATCACAATACCAAACTTTTACATCAACTTTTCATCATTAGAGTTTATTTACAGACAAAAAAATAAAATAAAATTAAAAAAAAAGAAAGAAAAAGAAAAAGAAAAAAAAAAAAAAGGCAGCAAAGCAATGAATGATGATGGAAACCCCTGGTAATCCTGGTCTCGTTTTCCCCGGTTAATACTTACCCACCAGACCATGCTGTTTCTGTGAGATCACAAAAGCATTTTGTCTTTGAAGCGTGTTATCCATTACTTTTGAAGAGACTTCTTTTAATAAAACACAAATCAAATGCATCTAAAATAAATCAAACATAGCAAGGCTTTGAAGCAGATCCCAAGAGGTCCTGATAACATACTCTGCATTTCAATATGTGCTGATAACATACTCTACATTTACAAATACTGCTGATCTCAGTGGGAGTTAAGGATACTCAGGATCTCACCTAGGATTTGAATCCAAAGAACAAATCTCAAATAAAAATTAAATAAGATTGCACATAGGGCACCAAGGTGAAAGGTAGAAATACACTGTGAGCTTATTCTGCCCCTTATATTGAAAACAGCAGTTGGCCACAGGCACAGTCTGAGTGTCTCATCTTTTAACTGTAGAGAGACAAAATTTGAACCCTCAGGCTTCCTATTCTTATAAGTCAAAGATGCTAATGATGTGTCTGCCTACCAATGTGACAGAAAGTGCCGCTACTGAGACCCTTTCTTTGAAGCAAAGTACAATTCTAAAACTTTCATTTTGTCATTGAAAAACCCCGCTAAAGGCTCTGACATCTTTTCTGACCTCACATCAAGTGTTATAATATAATCCTAGTGGGAGCACCAGAAGTTCAAAATCCACTAAACTTGTTGAAAGAGTTAATACAATAATGACTTTTTTAATTAAAAAGAACTTCCGCAATAGCTCAAAATCCAAATATGTCATTTTTCCCCTTTATAAACCAACCACTGCATAATTAGTCTATTCTGTATTTTTTTTAATGGATATCTGAATGCTTTTCAGTAGATACTGATGATCCCAAGGTTCTTTGCTTAGATCTTAAATGCCTTTAACTTGAACTACAATAAGCAGAGATGATTGCCAGATTGAAGACTTTGTTTACAGCCATGGTGTTGAATGGCTTTTAGAAAAATAACATTTCTGAAGAAGAATTGTAAATTAAATGATTGCAAGGTGCTGAACATGAAGTTCAATGTCAAGACATTACCTCAGCCAAAGCAATTTGAACAGGTATTCATTTTTTTTTTTTTTTCCAAATACGTACCATGTATATCTGGGAAACAAGGTTATTGGCTTAATGAAATACTCATTGCAATAGAAAATACGGTATTGAATCATCTGATGATTTCAGTCTTCACCTTATCCTAAATTTGCACTGAAAGATGACAGTAAGGCATTTGAAACCACCAATTTTCTATTCTGCATTTGGGCAATTTAAAAGTGAAAATAATAGCCTCATTAACTGTCAGTCTTCAGAGGCATGAAATTCATGTTTAAGATCTGTATCCTCTGCGCTAGTTATCAAGAATACAAGACACTAGGAATTATGATTCTGCCTAATTTAAAATCTTTGTGTCAAAAGAAGTAATGAAAGATTGGATATGACAGAGGTGAATGAAGCTGTCGTTCTTTTAATTTTATTTGACTCGCCATAACAATCTTTCTCACCCTTTGTTACAGATCTACTTTTTTCTTATCCAACAGCACCACCAAGTGCCACTACAGATTTCTTTTTTCTTTTAATAACACCCCCCCCAAAAAAAAAATATGTATATATATTAGTTAAGAGTACAATTCTGAAAATATTAAATCTTATTAAGGACTCCAATAAAGTTAATTTCAGTGGATTTGTGGTTCCTAGAGCTTCAGTTAACAGTCTTTTGAAGCATTTCTCATTATTAAGAGAGTGAGATCTTTTATACATGAATATACAATAAATAACTACCTACATTTAAATCAGTATATTTATATATTCTGTATGGCTGGTTTTTAGTATCACAGCAATCAGGACCTGCTCCACCTCACCCTGTCTCCCATTCAGTTGTCTGTTATGTGGCTATTCTGTACTGCAGGCTGTTTCTGGGAGCATGGCTAAAGGCATATTAAACTTTTCAGTGCACTTGGGTTCATGCATTTCAAGCATGCTCCAGAAGACTATTTCTAGTCCACTTCATGCTGATGTTTGACAGATCTTTTCAGTGTGTAAGTCTGTGTAAGGCTTCACAGCCTTAGGTTGACCCACAGCAGACATTGTAAACAGGAAGAAAGGCATTGGGTCTTTTGAACTTCTACACAAAGTGTAATCTTTCACTGCTATCACCAATACACGTTCAGTTTTAAAATAAACATTTAAACTGTAATTGATGCTTTGAAGGAGTCTGCAGTTGCTTTGGAGATGACTACTAAGATTAAGGATGAGGCTCATGTTCCCTATGGAAAATAAAATCTTCTCTGAATCATTTTTCATTGGCAAGGTTTTCCTAACTTCCCAGCTGAATGCAGCATTTTGGACCTGCACTCTGAGGTGCCTCATTCTACCCATCCCTAGGGCAGGGAGCCTAATTTTTGAATTTTCAGTCTGTTATCCAGGAGCCAAAACCTTTTATAGCTTCTCTCCAGCCTAATGAATATTTAGCTAGACTATGCACAGTGGAACAGACTGAGAAGGATGACTGAAACTACCCCATTGCAGTAGATGCCCTAATTTAAAACATTCACATGGGAAGTGCAGGTTATTATCCCCAGAGGCAAAGAAAGGAATTGAGTCTTGGTTTCCTATATCTTGAATGGATTATCTAATCACTGAGCAATCAAAAAGGAGCAGGGCTGAGATTTGTGCTAGCTTAAATCCAGTAGGTACTTTGTGAAAGTATCTACCAAATGAGACACGGAAACAGAGATGATTTATAGTTATGTAAGGTACAAAAAAAAAATATAAATAAATAAATAAAATAAGAACCATTGAGACAGAGACATTTCTGTGCATACTTGTTAGAACTTCATTAAAAAATACAGAAGAACAAAGAATGATAATGGTAAAGTAGTAGTTTGGAATGAGCTTTCAGCTTGGATATGTAAACTGCCATCCAAGGAAGAATAAGGCAAAAAAATCATTTTTTAATTTTTTTTTTTTTTTTTTTTTTTTTTTTTCCTTGTGATCCACAAGGGATGTTAGATCAGAATTAGTATTTGAGGATGCTTTAAACCTTTTAATAGTTAACTGTGTTTCCCATAGTTCTGGGAAGTCCAGAAATCTCTCGTCTCTCATTTCCCTCCTCTGCTTTTATTCCATCCATTCAAAATATAGTTTAGTATAATTTAACTATGTTTTTGTTTGTTTGTTTGTTTGTTTTTAGTAATTCTTAAACAGATTGCTTAAATTGCATGGATTGAGTTTATATGCTTTGCGTCAGGAACTCTGGGGAACTTGCCAACTATGTCACAAATGTCCTTACTTATTAACTTCATTAGAGCACTTAAGAGGGAACAAACATTATGTTAATATCATTTTCAAATTGTACTTATCCAGGAGACCTTTCAAACCCTAATAAGGACATAAAGATAATAAAAGAGAGGCTGGAAGATTTGAAAATATGGACATACAAACCAAAATGAAATTTAGAGGAAAAAAAAAAAAAAAAAAAAAAGGAAAAAGAAAATCTGAAAATCCTGCTTTGCACTCAACAGGAGGGATGAAAGTTAAGTAGATCAGGGAATGATGGTAAACAAAAGTTGCATATTAATTTATAAAGCAGTATAGCAGCATGACAAAGAGCAAGCATAATGTAATTTATGATAGTATATAAACGAAGCATTGAGTCATAAAAGAGGCTGTTATTTCATTTGGGAGACAATTTCCGAGCCTGGGGTAAACCCATATTACAGAAACAGCAGTAGAATAGAAAGCTGAATAACCAACATAAACTTGACCCATTTTTCATGACACTCCATGGAGTGGAGAAATCTGCATCATTTTAAGAACAGCTGTCCTTCTACATAGTTGAAATGGCTTTTTATATAGTGTTGCTCTTAAAGCCATGTGTTACTTGTTTCTGACATCCAAGCTGCTTGGATTTAGCTATGGTCTCCCATACAGTGCCTGATGCCACTCATGGAACAGCAGTAGCTACAGATTTCTTCTAGTAGTCATTGTAGATGTGATTTCCTGCTTAGTGATATGGGCACATTGCAGGCTGTGCCATGTGCTTGCTGAGAAGAAGCTGGCATATCCCTGGTATACACTAATGTAAACATAGCATTGTAAAACCAAGTATTTTGTCCTTTCTTATTTGCTATTACAGACATACCCTCAGACAAATCTATATTGCTAAGTGCATAGGACCCAGGGTGTGACCCCTAATCCCAGGACACATGGTGAGAAGCAGATTGCAACAGCACTGCTCAAGGCTTTCTGTGGAAGGGAAAGGGATTCTATACAAATATTTTACTGTGCATAATCTACATAGTATGTGTATAAATATACATATTTACTACGTATACAGAGCACTAGGTCTTCAAGGCCTCCTGCATCATTTCTAAGACCCTAAATTTCCTATTAAAAAAAAAAAAAAAAAAAAAAAAAAGTTTTAGTTTAATGGGTCCAATACATTGCAATAGCAGTGCTGCATCTAGCATGAAATTTTGCTAAGTTTTACATTCTGTGTGGAACACATATATGTGTGTAAGGACCTGTAAGTGTGCCAAATCTGCTGAGAGTTCTGGAGCTCTGCATAAGCTGGGTCAAACCATGTGTTTATGTTATCTTATTTACACTACTTTTTGTGACTAGTGCCTAGATTCAGAGCTTGATCTATGTTTTATTTAGGAATACTGCAGTTCCTTGAATCAAAGAGAGATCTCAGAAGTGAAATAAAATTCTCATTGCTTCAAGGGAGAAGGTCCTGGTTCAGTAGAAGAAAGCTAAATTATTCCAACATAGAAATACCAACACTGAAAATACCATTGGCTATGATAAGAAAATCAGACGTACTGTTAGGTGGCTATAAAGTAACTCTGCTAAAAACTTTAACTCTGAACATCTTTGTAAATAGGGTCATGAGTATTATCCCCAAATTCTGGGCAATACAAACTATGCTCTGTCAATCCTAAAAGCAAAGAAGAGATTCTCCCCAGTAAGAGATATATATATATATATATATATGTGTGTGTGTGTGTGTGTGTGTAAATAGAAGACCTCTTAGATATATTTCAAAGCATCAAAGTGCAAAACAAAAAGTGAGTTACCTGGAATTGTAAAAGAAGTGGCTCAGTCTAACAGTCTGATATTTTGAAAGAGAAAACATAAATCTAATGACTGTGGTATGAAAAGAACAAACAGAGAGAGAGAGAGAGAAAACAAAAAGGAAAAGGAAAAGGAAAAAAAAAAAAAAAAAAAGGAAAAGGAAAAGAAAAAGAAAGAAAAAAGAAAGAAAGCCTTGCTATTGCTAGAGAATATGAAGTAAGCAACTAAATGAACAATGAAGTAAGCAACTAAAAAAGAAAGTTGAAATATTTTAAATTAAAAATTGTTCTTACACCCCCTTAAAATTACCATTGCAAATGATAACCTTTCAACTTTGGTCAAAAATTATTGCAATTCATTCCTTTAAAAGTGGGTGGTCTGTTTAGGAAAAATGTTATTTTTCAGTAAAAAATGGGTTAATCATAGTGTATATATATATATATTAAACCCACTGTTTAAATGAAAATTATCTTTAAAAGTCAACATGGGTCTACTGTTTATATGTCATTATTCCTTTCCAAATACACACAAACACATATGGATTATCTCTTTCAGAAAATGAGACTTTAATGAGAAACTAAACTACTAATGCCAAAGGACATTATTAAAAGTTATGTTTTAAAAATACTGTGCTAAATTAAGTAGAACTTTTCAGTTATCTCAACTGAATAAAAAGCTAACTAATGAACCATATTGAGAAAAAATAATACAAGTAGGTGATTTTTTGTTTAAAGTAATTTAAGCAAGAAGATATAAACCTACAGTAATATGCCTTGATATGCAGATTGATGTCAGATCTTTAAGAATAGCATTAAGCAAATGAATCAAAACCAATCTTCATTTATTTAACCTGTCATCAGTAATAGCAGAAAAAACTAGGTATATCCAGTATTTATTTTGCTTGCATAAATACTTTACAATTAAATAATGTTGTATTGGAAATCCTACATTTGTGAAAGTTGTTTTTTTACTAGTATCCAAACAACAACAACAACAACAAAACAGAATAAAGCCTGAAAAAATCTTTTGGATAAGAATTTTGGTAATTTTTGAAAACACTTTCCAAAACTCCTGCTTCTAGACAGACAAGTGCTTTTCTTTTCCGCTATTATAACTTAAATATAATTAGTTTATATGATTTGTTTTGGTATCATGAAGCACTATGTTAAATCACTTGCCTTATATTTATATTTAATAGGGAGTTTTACTCTTGAATGTCATAGCCTTTTCTTCCTTCATATAAACAATATGTAACTGCAATATTATCTTTCAAGCTTCGCAATCATTAAACATTTTGTAACGACACATGATAAGGAACAATGTTAGAGGTCTTTCATGATAAATTTTGTAAGTAATTTGTTTTGAAAGGTGTTCAAAAGAATCATAAAAGTGGTGTGAAACAGATTAAAAAAAAAAAAAAAAAAAAAAAAGTCCATTGCATTCCTTTTATAAAGGTAGCTTTTAAATTATTTTTCATTATTAGTAACAGATTGAACATATTTCCTCTATGATTTTTTTCCTTTTCATTTGTTATTTTATTTTAATTTCTTTTTCTATCCCACTGTACCTCTGAATAGAACTGAAAATGATTTTTTTTTTCTTTATAGAAAATTTTACAATAAAAGATTCCATGTATACCATACTTAGTACTACAAAACCATGACAAATATAGCCATCTTAATAAATGTTTCATACCTAAACGCATAATCACAAAGCTATTTTAAAATATTTTTATGATAATAAATGTTGAATGTCAGGAGATTTCCTTATAAGAACAGTCACTATTTAGATAAATTTTCCGTGTAACTGCTTAAAGATAGAATGAGTACACAACTCTAACCTAAGAACTTTTACCTTTTATAATTACACAGAGGGAGAAAAAACACAGCAATATAGTTTGTCACTTAAGAGAAACAATTCAGAATAGGAAAGAAGCAAATCCATAATCTTAAATTAAAATAACAGAATTCAAGAAAATAACACTTGCCCATTTAGTGGCTTACCCTTATAACAGGATATACATGTGTCTCTGATCACAGTTAATTACTGTTTTATAGTTAATATATGGCATATTCCATAGTTAGTTTATCTCCTAGGTTTAATCTGAACTGAATCAGCGCTCCCTGTCTGTAGTTGGTGGAGGGTCATTCTTGTTTTTATGCTAGGAGAGGGATGAATCAAATTTGGGGGACATTATTTAATCTCTTCATTATACACTAGGTAAAATAATCCAGAACTCCATCACACACCATTTTGCTCTTTGGCAAAAGTCTTTACCTTTTTTTATCTTCCATACTTTGCCTTTATTTTCTTAATATCTCCAGTGTTTGTCTAACTGGACTCTAAAAATGAACTAGAGCACACTCTGCAATTTTTTAAGTAAAAACAGAAAAACTGAGGCTGTCTATTTTAAATGCTAAAAAGCATTCAATTTTATTCTGAGCTCCCATGAGCTAGGATGTTCTCCATGGTAGCAGGAAATTGTGGTTAAATTAAAGGATGTCTTAATAGTGTAGTAGTAGTAAGAGTGTAATGTCTTAATAGTGTAGCATTTTGGGAGTTATCAATACAAAACTGAATAAAGTGTTGTTTGTCTTAGTTTGAACCATTTTTGGACAACCACTGAATTTTAAGTAGTTTGCAAAGACAAACAGAAGCAGCTCACTTTTATTTAAGAATGAGTAAGGCTCATCCAAGTTTCTTGAGTCTTCAGTCAGGGTTCAGAAATATCTCTGATTTTGGCATCATGTCTGTCATTAAATCCAAACTGTAATGTTTGTAGGCAGTTGGAATACAAGCTAGCTGGCAAGAATGCACAAAACTTGCATGAACCAGCTCAGTGTTCTGATAAAACATTGCATTCATACAGGATGTATTTAGAAGTTTAACGTGTCTATTAACAAAATCACTCCTCAATTAACATTGTCTCTATCAATTAACAAAAACACTGACAGACTAGTGCTGTGACACCCACCCACAGGAGAAAAATAAATAAATAAATAAATAAAACAAACAAACAAACAAACAAAAAAAAAACGGGCTGCTGCCAGGACGAAGAGGAGCCATGGGAATGCAGCTGCAAATCCTTACAGAACAGCTATGAAGGCAATGAAAAATCACTGCTGAGGCGCGGGATAAAAGAAAGAGAAAGGTTTGTAACCATGTTATAAAAGAGAAAGAAAAAGGTGCAGTGATAAGAGAGAAAGAAATAAAAAAACTGATGGAAATATTAACAGATGAGAAATAGGAGAAAGGTAGTAAATCAACACAGCCTTAGGACAACTATATTATTTTTAATTGATTCAAATGATTTCATTTGTTATTTTTCCTTTGGAAGAAAATGAAAGAGCTAGGGAAGATCTGGCAGGCTGATAGTACTAGGGAGAAACAATAAAACATTGTCCTGATAGGAACAGGAGAAAAAGAATCTTCTCAGTAATTTTAAATGTTGGCATTCAGGGGGGAAATTGCCATGACTTCAGACTGTGATACTGGCATTGCTTATTGCCATGGAAATGGGTAAGGCACTATAATTTCAAAATATTCACTTGGCTGCAAGATCTAATGCAAGAAAGAATATTTAATGTGAAGGGAAGAATCTCTTGTTTAAATGCAAATACTCTTGCCTCTGATTTTTACTTTAAAAACAAATAACCAGAAAGATTCTGAAAAAGCGTTGTTTAAGGAATGACCCAGCATGGGTCTAAGATATAGAAAGTCAGTATATATGACACCAAATTGAACTGGGGAAGGAAAAAAAAATAAATAAATCTCCTGTTTTATTTTAGTGAAATTTCAATGTGATCAATGAAATCTAAAAATTAAAGTACTCTACTATGCAATAAAGTTTTAGAGGAAGGTCCAACTGTTTGCAGCTTTTTTTTTGTTTTCTGCCAAAGTACTGCAAAAGCTAATTTTTCATCCAAAATCAGAAAGTCACTGGAGAGAAAAAACAAACAAACAAACAAACAAACAAACAAAGCACATAAGGATTAGATCCAAAATGAGATTCTGGTAGTTGACTCCCATGTTAGAAATCAAATTCTCAGTTACGTATCCAGCATCTCTATGTAAAATACGGGGAAAACTACGTGTCAGTTCTTCATTTTTAAATCTGTATGCTGTGTGTCAAGTTACACAGACTGCCCATTAAAAAATGCTGCATATACACTACTTTCTAAGTTTCTCCTTACTCCATCCTGCAATTTATACTTTCAGAGCATTGTGTTCATTATACAGCATATAAAGTATATATTTTCTGTTTTTCAGAAAATTTATCCTTTTTTTTTTTTCAAAATCAGAAGAGAGCACAACACTTTTGTTTGTTTGTTTGTTTTGTTTTTCTATATTCAGTGATAATGGTAGTCAAGCTGATTTATTTTTCTTCTTCCATTTTGTGACAATCTGGGTTAGTCATTTCAACACCTATAGAAAGAGACATATCTTTAATTTCTTCTTCACATCAAGAGATTCAAAGTTAGATCTAAGAACTCTCTGAAGATTGCCCTGATGTGCAGAGAGAAGAAAAACTGTCATTCTCATTCCTTGCTTTAAAAGCACACTGCATGAGTAATTAATATGAATTACCCAGAGAGATGACAGAAATTCACTTCTCCCTAATTTTGAGTGTAGACATATAAACTAGGAAATGCTCGAGATTATGAACCAAGTGCAAGTGTCATTTGAGATGCCTCATATAATTCATCAGGACTGAAGCTGCCACTTCAAAAAAAAGTGGGTCTCTTGTAGGTCCTGTATCATATCTTCTAACTGTGTACAGATGACTCAAGCATTTCAAACTACCTCTGAGGAATTCAGAGTTATATTTTGTTCTGCAGGGAATCATTTCTAACTTCAACTAGAACTTCATACTAAAAACAGGCATGTCTCAAAAATCCAGTTCATCTTTATGAGATCCACAACTTGTAATTTTTTCATGAGAATAAAAGTAAAATTCATTATAAATAATGTAGCTCTCAGGCTTGGACTGGCGTACACTTCGTTGGGTTAAGAGCTGGCTAGATGGCCGGGCCCAGAGAGTTGTGGTGAATGGAGTCAAATCCAGTTGGAGGCCGGTCACTAGTGGAGTCCCCCAGGGCTCGGTACTGGGGCCAGTCCTCTTTAACATCTTAATCGATGATCTGGACGAGGGGATCGAGTGCGCCCTCAGCAAGTTTGCAGACGACACCAAGTTAGGTGCGTGTGTCGATCTGCTCGAGGGTAGGAAGGCTCTGCAGGAGGATCTGGATAGGCTGGACCGATGGGCCGAGGCCAACGGTATGAAGGTCAACAAGGCCAAGTGCCGGGTCCTGCACCTGGGGCACAACAACCCCAAGGAGCACTACAGGCTGGGAGACGTGTGGTTAGAAAGCTGCCTGTCAGAGAAGGACCTGGGGGTATTGGTTGACAGTCGGCTGAATATGAGACAGCAGTGTGCTCAGGTGGCCAAGAAAGCCAGCAGCATCCTGGCTTGCATAAGAAACAGTGTGGCCAGCAGGTCCAGGGAAGCGATTGTCCCCCTGTACTCAGCTCTGGTGAGGCCGTACCTCGAGTACTGCGTTCAGTTTTGGACCCCCCGTTACAAGAAGGACATGGAGGTGCTCAAGCGAGTCCAGAGAAGGGCAACAAAGCTGGTGAAGGGTCTGGAGAACAAGTCTTACGAGGAGCAGCTGAGGGAGCTGGGACTGTTTAGCCTGGAGAAGAGGAGGCTCAGGGGTGACCTTATTGCACTCTACAGGTACCTGAAGGGAGGCTGTAGCGAGGTGGCAGTTGGTCTATTCTCCCACGTGCCTGGTGACAGGACGAAGGGGAATGGGCTAAAGTTGTGCCAGGGGAGGTTTAGGTTAGATATTAGGAAGAACTTCTTTACTGAACGGGTTGTTAGTCACTGGAATAGGCTGCCCAGGGAAGTGGTTGAGTCACCATCCCTGGAGGTCTTTAAAAGACGTTTAGATGTAGAGCTTAAGGATATGGTTTAGTGGAAGATTTGTTAGCGTTAGGTAGGAGGTTGGACTCGGTGATCTTGGAGGTCTCTTCCAACCTAGACTATTCTGTGATTCTGTGATTCTGTAAAAATTAAGCCTAATCTAAGAAAGCCCTTTGGGTTTCCTCTATGGTCAGTATAGGCAGAAGTAGGTATCTACAAAGCGGAGATTTGAATATGGTGCTACTGGGTATGTAGGAAATACTGCCTTCTGGAGCTGCTTGTCTCCATGAACTATATAAGGATTTAAAAAACTATGAGATTAAACCAAGACAGTTGAAGTTAACCAAAGTGAATATCACCCTGAATGCCAACTATTTTATTTGAAGACTTAGAAAAAGATTTGTTCTTTCATTTTAAAATAGAATCTTGAGTTGGAACTCTGCATCCTTCAACAGGAAAGCTAAATCCTCATGTCTACTATCCATAGTTGGATATGAAGAAAATGGAAGAAGAAATCTGAAAAATCTGAAACTATACAGAATATAATGCAAAATTCACAAGACTAAAAAGAAAACCAGCAACAAAAGTGCATCAAAAGAGCTGGCAATTACTGTAGTAAAGTTCCTGTGAAGGAAAAATGAATTTAATAAAAAACAGTAAGGTCTTTTGTAGAGCCTAAGTGTCTTGAATTGAATTTCTTAAATATTAGTCCTTTGTTCCTATTATTCTCCTATACTGAAGTGACTTCAAACTGTATTACAAGCTGAATTTTCTCTTACATAAAGAACATCACAAATGATTGTTGTTAATTGATGATTCCATTCTGGCGTAAGTCACATTCTGTGTAGTTGCCTACAGAACTTTGTTAGCACAGCTTGCTTAAATAAATAAATAAATAAAATAAAATAAAACAAATAAATTATATATATATATATATATATCACTTTTGGATGTTCCTGTGTTCCTAGGCTTATAAATTTCTCCAAAAGTTAAATAGTATTCTCCAATGGTAACAAAAAGAACTTGACATGAACAGCTAGAAAACTCATTTTGAGAATATCATTAGATAGTTTATGATACATATTTCTGCCACTTTAACCTTGCACAAAGCAAGTTTACGTTTTCAGTGCACATTAAGGCTGTCCTTGGAGTACACAGATGGTTCTGCAAACTGTATGGCACCAAAACCTCTTTACCATAAGTAGTTGATATGGAAACTGAATCATCAAAAAATGAAAAGTATTGTGGGTAAATGCCTGTTCCTAAGGTTCCATTCAGAACATTTATTTACAGATGTATTATGTGTTTAATAAAAACAGATATGATTTTACAGTACCTCATTTACCTGGGGGTCCTGGTGGATGACAGGTTGACCATGAGCCAGAAGTGTGCCCTTGTGGCTAAGAGGGCTAATGGGATCCTGGCATGCATTGAAAGGAGCATGGCCAGCAGGTCAAGGGAGGTGATCCTCCCCCTCTACTCTGCCCTGGTCAGGCCTCACCTGGAGTACTGTGTCCAGTTCTGGGCTCCTCGGAACAAAAAAGAGAGGGACCTCTTGGAAGGAGTGCAGTGGAAGACCACAAAGATGATAAGAGGCCTGGAGCATCTTCCCTATGAAGAAAGGCTGAGAGACCTGGGTCTGTTCAGCCTGGAGAAGAGAAGACTGAGAAGGGATCTTATCAATGTCTATAAACACCTGAGGTGTGGGAGACAGGAGGATGTAGCCACCCTCTTCTCAGTGGTTTGTGGGGATAGGACAAGGGGCAATGGCCACAAGATGGAGCACAGAAAGTTCCACACCAACATGTGAAAGAACTTCACGGTGAGAGTGACGGAGCACTGGAACAGGCTTCCGAGGGAGGCTGTGGAGTCTCCTTCTCTGGAGATACTCAAGGCCCGTCTGGACGCCTACCTGGGCAGCCTGCTCTAAGGAATCTGCTTTGGCAGGGGGGTTGGACCCGATGATCTTTCAAGGTCCCTTGCAAACCCTACAGTTCTGTGATTCTGTGATTCTGTGTGATTAGACCGGTTTGCCCCCAGGGTTAAAAACAAATTAAAGCTGATGTTGTACTGGAATGAACAGGAGAAACTGACCTGGCATTCACAACTGAATAAACAGTGTTCAGCATCTGGGAGGCAATGATTACCCTCATGCATTCAGCTTGATTTTCACAATATAGTGTGATTATGATGTTCCAAAGACTTGAGGTCAATTTTCTAATTTGAGATCAGGATCTCAAAACCAAACTTAAAAGCTTTATTGAGATATCAAAATCTGCTCTCGTTTCCTCATAAATAAAGAGTAACAAAACCCAATTTGTGTATATCCATGACAACAATTTCCAAAATTTCAATCATATTTTAGGATCCTAAATTCGTCAGAATATAAAACTCATTGCCAATTGATAGATACAGGAGCTACTTTTAAATATGCCCTCTGGAAAGCATTATTCCTGAATTTTGACTTCACTGTATGAAAAAATAAGTTCTAGATGAACGAGCATCTGAAATAGTACAGTTTAGTGGTATACAGCACTCTGGATTTCTGGTTTTAAGTATGCAAGTCCTTTGTTCTTAGATTTACCCTCTGAATCAGAATTCTTCAAGCTCAGAGTATTATTATTATTATTATTATTATTGTAACTAATTTAGATAATTATGGTGTGTTTCTTTGCTTAGCGGTAGCATGCTAAGCAGGCGTGTAGTGAGCAGTACTTAAATTAAAAAAAAAAAAAAAAAAAAACCCGCGGGGGGGGGCACATTTACATATACATGGCTGCTATATTTCATATTTACCAGTATTTATTTACCTTTTATAATCTTTTTCTACCAATAATAATTTTTCAGGAATTTACTTATTTGGAGTTAAGTGTTATAAAGTACAATGAGGAAGCAACTTGGTGCATGTCCAGATTGTTTGAAACTTAGTAGTTATACCCACATTAAAAATATTAACAATTTCCACTGGGGGGTGGGGGAGCGAGGAATCTACTTACCTGAGCTGATGAAGCTTTTAAACATGGAATAATCCTTTAATTTTCGGAGATATGTATCAGTGTAGTGATCTATTTACTACAAAATCATCAAGCTTTAATAGAAGCAGAATCCAGAGATAATTACTAAGATCTTGTTAGAATTATAACCTAAGCTTTCTGAAGTTTTCAGCTGCTTTACACAGGGCAGCAGAAGCTCAGTGAGTCTTTCCTGCAATTCTTCTCATTGGCTGTAATGTCCAGAATCCTAAAATAAAAATTTGTATCTATGGGCACATATGCCTTCCTTTCTAGTACTTTTTTTCCTTATTAGTTTCTTCTGTGGCTGCTCACTTCCACTCCCAGCTAGCATTCTTGTCACAAAGCTCTGACAACAGTTTTTGCCTGTGGAAGCAACATATGCTAGATCTCAACCATACTTGTTTTCATGCAGTGCCCCTCATCCATATCCTTTGGTGTTCCCTCACTAGAAACCACATGGCAGATAGAGAAAGGCAAAAAGAGAAGACTAGAAGTTGGATCTGAGGCTAAGGGGATGAGAAGAATAAACATAACAAGGCAGTGACAGAGTGACAGAAGCATGGGATGAACCAGAGGCATGAGGCTGCCCAGGGAAGTGGTTGAGTCACCATCCCTGGAGGTCTTTAAAAGACGTTTAGATGTAGAGCTTAGGGATATGGTTTAGTGAAAGATTTGTTAGCGTTAGGTAGGAGGTTGGACTCGGTGATCTTGGAGGTCTCTTCCAACCTAGACTATTCTGTGATTCTGTGATTCTGTGATATATGTACAAGTTTTCTTTTTTTCAGCCCTTTAATTTTTCCTTTCTTATGTTTTGAGAACTTGTGATCTTTGTTTTACTGTTCTCACGCTGCTCATCCTCTTTTTCTCTAGATTCCACCTTATTTTGGAACAGTGAGGCCTTCTACTGTCCACTCATCTACTTAGCATTTCCCCTTATTATAACTACACAACTACTTTGGAATAAAGAAAAATAATTCTCCACTGCAAAAACATGACTTTTTTTCTCACAAAGACCAATTGCAGGAGGTAGTTACACAGGTATAAGGTCCCCATAAAATGGAAAATGTGATTATCATAACATTCAAAAGAAAACAATTTTCAGTTCTATTAAATAAATATATGTTTTCACTCATGTAAAAGATCAGAATGTAGGCTCAATACATGTAGGATAGAAATTATCACTTTCAATAAAATTCTACCAAAAAATTATCAAAATAGACAATTATATCATCAACAAAGCATTTCACAGGTTGATGTAGACTTTCAAAAACTGCTTTGAGAGAGGAATAGATTAACCAAAAATAGCTGGATTTTGTTTCCAGCATTTTAAGATTGTAATTTATTATTATTATTATTTGTTAATTATCACAAAATAAAAACAAAAAATATATATAATTTCAGACTATTTATATTTCAGGTAGTTATATATGCTCCTAAGCACAAACTGAGTTGTGTTTTCTTTTCTGGTTTACTACTTCCCACAAATTTTAAAGATATTTTAATTATTGGAATCATCAACCAAATGTTTCATTATTCACCACCCTGAAATGGGAAAGTAGATGTGACTTTTTGGCACACTGCAAACAGTCCTAACCACAGCACTTAAATCAAAAATTGTGTCTCACAACTCTTTAGCATTAATTAGTACTCCAGCAAAAATATCTCTCCTTCTTGTCTTTACAATAACTATTTTCATTTCAAGGTATGAAATCATGAAACTTCTTACTTACTTGTTCCTTCCCAGATGCAGGACTTTGTACTTCTTGTTGAACATCATGAGGTGCCTGTCAGCCAATTTTCCAGCCTGCAGAGATCCATCAGGATGGCAGCACAATCCTCTGGTGTATCAGCTACTCCTTCCAGTTTTGTGTCATCAGAAAACTGGCTGAGGCTACACTCTGCCACATCATACAGATCACCGCTAGTTGTCTGCTACGGTAGTTCATATAAGAAATTCATCCTAATATTGAAGTGTTATTATAAGCAATTACTAAATTTAAAATAACTTCCTTGGGTATTTTTTTTTCAGCAAATACACAAAAGATCTTTGCACATTTACATTCTGTGTAAGAGCAATGGACCTTTACAATATTGCTTTACTTGCACAATAGTACTTAGCTCTTTTGCATGCTCAACCACTTGACCAATAACAGATACCACTAATCAAGTAATTAAAAATTGGAAGAGTTAATCAATTTTTCTTTAGAAAATTTTGCTTGATAATTTTGAGCTATAGATTACTTTTAAATAATGCAATGTCTGTGACTGTAGTGCCTCTTTTTACATTTGAACAACTGATTAAAGCAGCTTCACATTTGAAAAAGTTGTTATTAAATTTTGATCAGTTCCCTCTTCTATTGCTATTTTTAACTGTCTAATTTTTATTGAGTACTCTAAAACAATGTTGAAAAGCAACATACTACCTAATCTAGCTGAAAGAAAAATAATAATAATCTCAGAAAACTATAATTCTAATAGGGAAAACTGCAAAATGAGTTAAACAAGTATCTATTGTAATTTTACCAACTCTTAATGAATAGCATTACCTTTTCCATCAGCATAATTCAGCAATATACTTAAGCATGAAGAGCCCAAATAAAATTTGTAAGGATATTTGGAAGGAGGGAACATCTGCACCTTAAGTGGTGTTTGACCAAGGAGCTTTTCATTGTCAAAGGGGATAATAAGAAAAGATGGAAGCCCTGAACAAGCACATACAGAGATTCAGACCTGACCAACAAATTATAGCAGAAGGAGTAAAGAGAACAAAATCCTGTCAGTCTCACTAATTGATGAAGTTATGTAATATGTGGGAATCTTTAATACAGTTAAAATAGTCACCTGAGTATCTTAACAAAGTGCAACTAAGGTAAAGGGGGTTTTGGTGCCAGCCAATGGAGTCAGATGAGAGGTTTGGGCACCCTGTCCTGTGGTGGCAGCTTCTGGAGCTGGTGAGGTCTTAGCATCAGCTCATGGAGCAGGTGGGGGTCTTCAGCCTCCAGCCCCTGGGACAGGAGTGGTGTGTGTCCCCAGACCTCCTGCCAGGGGATGGGGGTAAGTGAGGTGAGTGAGGGGCTCTGTGCTGGCAGCTGGAGTAGGGTCACAGCTCGTGTACCTTCTTCTGTCTGCTGGGGACAGCATTTGTGTCTGCCCCAAACTGGGTGTGCATGTGTATTTGCCGGCAGACCTCACTCTGGAGCAGCCAGCGAGTAGAGAAACCTTGTCCAGGCAGGGGTATCAGGTGGGCAGGAGGCCTGTGCTGTTATTTGAGGGGACCCACAAATGTGGGTGCCTGTGGGATGAGTGTGTGGGTGTTGCATGTGTGCAGCAAGGTGGGCTAGGCTCCAGCAGCCTTACAGGAAGAGTTCTGTGCCAGAACAGCTAGAGGAAGTGGCTTACTTCTAACATCCTTTAGCAGAATTAAAATGATATATAAAAGCTAAACAGTTCTTTCATACTGCTGTGCTCCCAGGATAGGGTTGGACAAAGTCAGTATATAAGTATAGTAGATTTTGTTTTCTAGCTGTAGAAGGTTAGTAATCATCAAGTCACTGTTTTTTAAACCTACAGTTTGTCCCTAAATATAATTTAGTTGAATGCTTCTAAGAACAGATAATCCATAACTAAGAAGGTAAAGAACAGAAAGGAAGTCTGAATTTGTCTCTTTCATATATGACTCAGGTCTAAAAAACTTAGTTTCTTGTCCCAAGTGTACCTCACGTGCATCTAGTTTGGCAGATGCTGAATTAAGCCCAAAGATTGGAAAGTTTCTTGAATTACATCTTCAGAAGCTGGATTTTTAGCTCATCTAAGGAGTTTAAAGAACATAAAGATATCCTAACATCTGTACCTAAAGCAACCAGAAAAACTAGCACAAATGGAAGATGAATAATTGGCTCTCAATTTGTGTTTTTAATGCTGGACAAGTCTGTAAGAAACAAACAATAAAAAAATTAAACAGATATACCTTGTTAAAAAGCTGGACCCATTTCTAGCCCAGTACCTAACTACTTTTTTGGGGGGTTGGGTGAAGGGAGGATGTTTGAACAGGGATGAGATTAGACCGACAAGAGCCATGTAGTGCAGAACAAGACTATTCTTCCTTCCACTTGCAACTACTGGCAATCCAGCTACTAATTTTACAGAGTGTTTATCGTTTTATTGCTTAACCTTAAACCAGCAGTCCCTGGATTTCCTCTAGAAGAAGAAAGAATATTAATCTGTCTGTTTTGATTTCTTTCACATTATTGAGAAAATAATAATAATAATAATAATAATTTTTTAAAAAAACTTTTCTTCCAAGACTCCCATATTTTTATACAGTGAATAAAACATCACTTACAAACGTGTTTTGTTTTTGTTGTTGTTGTTTGTTTGTTTGTTTGTTTTTGGTGACAATAGGATTCCAAGCTCTCAAAAGATTTGTGTAAAACCTCCTTATCTTGGTTTAATGATAGAAATAATATGAATAGTTTTCTCCACTTGTATCATGGGTGATATATACATCAAGGGCTCTTTAAGTAAGGAAAAAAACAAGTAAGGGAAATTTCCCCAAGAAAATTCTGTCATGTAGGGGGCTAATTTAAAGCACAAATCATGTGAACTGATCCATGTCACTTGGTCATGAGCTTGTTCTATTATTTAGTATCACAATGCAATTGTAAAGGCATGTCTATACTTATTAAAAATAAAAAATAAAAATAAAAAAATCCCAGTTTCTGTCCTCTTGCTCTCCCCACCATGCTTTAAACTCCTTAAATCACCACCTTAAAATAGAGTAACTTCGCCCATAAGGCCAACTAAAAATATCTTGTTATGTCTTGTACCCATGTCCAGTATTGCGTAACAGTTTTGCCAGGCATGCAGAAAAATAAATAAATAAAATCACAAAGTAGACAAATGTTTAAGCCTATTTAGTTTATTGTTAAAGTTGATACAGTTTTTGCTCTGGAGAGTTTAGAGACTCATTACAGAACAGAGCCTTTTTAAGTGAGGTGTTTCATTACAAAGCTGCTTCTAGCTGACCCAATATTTTGGTCAAGGTAGTAGGACTAGACACTAATGATAATCTATTTCTCATGAGATATGTATTGGTCCACACTAGTATTATAGACCTTCTAGGCTCAGGTGAACTTCTGAACTTTTGACCCTCCTCTTTTAGTTCATATGCATCTTTGAAGAATAAACTTAAATATGTATATATCATAATGATATGTGAAATGCTCATGGTTTGATACTAGGGTTCTACCTTGTGTTGTCCTTCATCTCACTGTACTTTTAAAATAACAGTTCCTTCTAAGTCTATCTGAAGTTTAAAACAGATGGCAAAATTGCCCATCTTTCTAGTAAAATGTAATCTGCTACAAAATAAAAAGGGACAGAATGCAGATTTAGAAAAATAAGTCAATTTCATCATTCAGCAATGTAAATCATAGAGCTGTAATATTCTTTCTGAAACTTCTTAATGATCAGTTACTAAATTAGTCTAACCAAGAATGTTAGCCTTACAGCTGCAGCTTCTTAGAACTGATCATAGCTAAACCCTGTGCTCTCCAAATTTTTAATCTCTGCATCCTGCTTATCACCTATTTCTCTTCGTGCAGCAACATTTGATCACTGATTGAGACTCTGTATGCATACCAGTAATTAACCCTTCTGCCCAGTGCTTTGTTAACCACAGAAGACAGATTCAATTTCTAAGATTTTTTACTTAACACACACTAAGAGCTTTTGATCACCCTAGCTCAAGTTTCCACCCCAAAACAATGGAAGTTTATTCATACCCTTTTATCACCCAAGAATGAGTTAAATATAATTCCACATTAACAAATAATGATTTCCCACAACTGTACTTATATAAAATAGAAATTTTAACCTTGAGCCTTGAGTTACTGAAGAACAAGCCAGTCCCCACCATCCCTGTCACAGTTCATTTTCAGTTAGGTTTTTCTTCCTGAAAAGTCTTTGCTTCAAAGTAAGGAAGATTATATTGTAAGGAATAAAGTACTGTGCTTTACTAGCTATCCCAGCTGACATGATGGAAACCCTAGAGCTGTTAGGAAGGTTCTCACTAGCCTTCCAGCATTTCTCAATTGCTTCATTTCATGGGTCTCTTTTTGTCCGTTGTCACTACTGGTCTTCTACTTCACTGATCCTTCTCTGGCAGGACACTTTGTGCAATGGTATTTAACACACTGTTGCTCCTTTGGAAATCAGACTGCATTAAGGCTAGCTCTCCACCTGCACCACTAAGGGTAATAAAACTTATTTTAACAGTGTCTCTGAGTATGGGTCCTTTACCCTAGCCCAAGGAATGTCTACATGAAGCTGACACATTGATCACAGTATGCGATACTTAGTTCTCTTCTTACTACAGTTCCAAACATGAATACACGTAGTCTTCTCTGCAGTGTTAAAATTTATTGACTTTTTGTTTATCTAAAAAAAATAAAATAATAGTAATAATGTAACCAACATGCAAGAAATATTTAATTCAGTTGACTACCCCTGCACATACCCTGTTAGGGAACCACTTTTTTAGACAGTCCTTGGGGAAAGGATGTTTCTTCATAAGCAGCACCAGCAAAAAGCTCCCTTAGCACATGAGTGCTTAATTTAATGCTACAGTTTTGTATGTTTTCAATTACCCATCTTGGAACGTCTCACTTCCAAGGCAAATCTTTTTTTTTTTTTTTTTGTTGTTGTTGTTGTTGTTGTTGTTGTTGTTCTTAAAAAACATTTAAAAAGGGAACTTGAAAACATCATTAGTTTAAATTCATCCTTGATCCTTTCATCTCTCAGACCTTATTTAAACTTCAAAGTCTTGACCCATTCAAATGATTTAAATGAGTGCTCTGAACTTGAACAAGATACATGACAACCAATAAAACTGCTCATAATATAAGCTCTCTTCATTGTGGAATTTTCTAGTTAGGAATGACATAAAAAACTTGTAATATCTGAGAATAAATATTAATTTTGTGAAAGAACAAGATGGGCCTTAAAAATGAAATACGCTTATTACATTTTTATTTCAGCCTAATAGCAGCTGCCTAACATGTTGATTATACTCAACATATTGTGATTTTTTCAGCATGGTCAATACATTCTCTCTCCAATGGCCAAATTCATGCAAACACAATGAAAGGCAAAACAGTAACATGACTAAGCACTGCTCTCCAACAGCTAAAACATCAGTGTGTTATCAGCATTATTCCGTCCTAAATCCAAAACACAGCGCCACACCAGCTACTAGGAAGAAAATTAACTCTACCCCAGCCAAAACCAGGACATGTAGCCTCACTCTGCTGCATATCTTGTTTCTCTCACCTTTTAAAGTTCATGATTTTTTTTCCATTTCAAACCTCATCCTTCCTCTAGTCACCTCCCCTTATAACCACTGAAAAAGAAATGTGGCATGATAATATTAATGTATACATATATGTTTAATATTTATATATATGTTTTTATGATTAATTGAGAGCTTCTGGGAGCACACAACAATAGTAATCTTATTTCATTATTTTTTTTTTGTTTTGATTTTGTAACCCTTCACAACCGAGAAGAGCTTCAAAACTGGACTGTAGCATACTTCAACAATTAGAAGTGGCTCCAGATTTGGAAAAACAAAGCAAAACAAAACAAAAACAAACAAACAACAACAACAACAAACAGCAGAAGGCCCTAGTCTGGGAATTGTGCTGCAATATCCCCGAGCTAGTTCCTAATGACCATCAGATCAGTACCAAATAGCTTATAAGTGATGCTAGAAGAGAATAGTAATACTCCCTTCCTTTGTGGCTTGAGTAAAGGATGGCCAGAATAGCCACTCTTGGGGAATGAAGAGGCTGTTCAGACACTGTTCTTGCTCTTGTTTCTTCAAATAGTATTAAGGAGCCTGGAGCAATTGAAGAGAATTTTTTTGTATTGCGTATTTTCTTGCAGAAGTTGGGAGAATTTGGTTTGCAGAGCAGGTGAGCTCCAGTGGGGTGAGTATGCTGCAGCCTTTGAAAAGGCATTTTAAACTATGTTTTTACTACTGTAATCCTATAGCTCTAATGTCCTTGAAATTAATATCATTTCATGTTACATTATAAAAACTCAGAAATATATAAGAACATAATGCCTGCATATATTGTTATATCATTTTATCTCTAAAAACTTAAATACAACCACTCCCTCTTAAAGGAAAAGTGCAAGTAGTTCTCATTAATGCCATTAACCACTACAGACCAAACTGTAGTCATTGTCTTGAATAAGGTAAGTAAGAATGACAAAAAGTAGAATGGGCCAGTTCTATCAAAGCACAATTCCTGATTTTGTCACACAGCTACATCCCATGTTCTGCTTACTCTCATTTATTTCATAATCATGTCATTCAGAATCTCCTCCAAAAATCTGCAAGCTCCT
This sequence comes from Oxyura jamaicensis, assembly GCF_011077185.1. NCBI lineage: Eukaryota > Metazoa > Chordata > Aves > Anseriformes > Anatidae > Oxyura > Oxyura jamaicensis. The sequence goes on from NC_048893.1 coordinate 168,433,733, forward strand.
ATTTCACTCTAAAATGCTTGTATCTTTCTCTAGCTCCCTTTTTTAATACAGTTGCTGTATTGGCTAGTAATATTTAGTAATTCCACTACTAACTTGATACAATTATTAAATATTCTTGTTATTTATATTGTAATTCCATTTATTATGTGGAAAAGTATCATTGTGTTATGTGAGGCACTTAATATGTGTCAATCGATGAGTTGTTTCACTGACTTGAGAGGAATTCATGATCAGGCTGCTAACTGGAGACAGAGGGCTATAAATCAAATGTTCTCCATTCTCATATTCCTTTTCATGCTATGGCTCTGGGATCAATAAAAGCCCTCATCAGTGGTATATAACTGTACAAGTAGTTTCTTATGCTCTAGCCCAAAACTTGTCAGGTTTATTCCTTCAGTCCAATGAAAGTGTTATTGCCATCTGTGCAAAGGATTTACTTAATTCTTTATTTGTACTAATACGTAGATCAAAGGCCTTTTCCTAGGAAAAATATATAACTTCTAATCTTCCTAGTTGAGAGCACAGGAATATAGGCTTTATTTACAGTGATGATAAGAGTAGCAAGTAATAGTTATAGACACTGTTTTCTTTGTACAAATCACCATTTAAAACAGCCATTTCCATCACTGAAATTTCTTAATACATCATCCTCATTTTTATTTTGTAATACTCTGCTGACACCTTCTGGAATACAACACTATTTTATAACTTCATAGCAGACTTGTGCAGTGACAATGATGGAGTCACTAAAGAAAACCATTCTGATGTCACATATACCAAAATACAAATATCAGGGAATCTTTTATATTATTAGTTTCAGTTTTCACTGATTTTAAAGTATCAGAATCATAGGACAAATAGAAAAGCACAATAGAAAGAAATTATCTAGATTGAGAGAATTGAGTTTCAGGAACATGTCTATACTGATAATGTCTATGATATTTGATGCTGTCCATAAGGACCTAACTACTAGAATCAAGAGCTTAAGGGAAAAACTCTGATTTATCTTTAAAAAGTGAGTGGAGGTTAAAATCAGAAACAAAACATCATTGCAACCTCTATCTTATCTTCCCCTTAGAATTCCTCTGTATATTTTGTTCCCCATCAGCGTACGTATCTGAATGTAGAAGTCTTGAAGCACATTACATTTCACCACTTGAGTGTGAATATGCTCTAGTTATCCATGACCTCTGCATGAGCCTAGTAGGTTTAAGGGGGACCTTCATTCTTCTGGAGCTGAAGCTAGAGGCCATGCACCCAGCTTGTCAACTGACAAAGAATACATGTGTTTAGACTACAGAATCCCCTCATTGATTACAAAACAAAACAAAATGCTTGTTTCTTTTTAAAATATATATATATATATATATATATATAAAGAGAGAACAGATGATTCATAAAGTTTAACATTTAAAGGTTAGTGCCTTTAATGTAATCACAATAATAATGCAGTGCAATAATAATGATAAATAATTTTGATTTTTTGAGAGAAAAAGTATTTTACTTATTTGTTTGTAGCAGGTTTTGTTTGTTTGTTTGTTTTAAAATGTCTTTATTAGCACTGCTTAAAAATTCTTGCAGAACAGATTTCCAGTGGAAAACATTGATTCAAAGTACAAAGTACATAATTACTGATTATTTATAATTCATTTAAAATACACATGAAATCATCAAAATCTTTACTTTTTGTGTAATAAAAACACATTTGTCATGGTAATTACACTATATCCTATATAGTGTAATATGTATTCTATATATATACACTATGTATAGAATAAGAAATACACCTGCATATCAAACAGGACTACAGAGACCTAAGAGCTGGATTTACAAGGATGTTTGCTCAGGTTTTCTCCTCAAAGCTACCAATCAAAAGAAAGGGCAGGCAGAAGTAAGCATATAACACAGATAAGCATCTGGCTGCATAGCTGGTGTTGTCAGCAGGGTTTTGGCTTCTGTGATCATGAGATGCTCTTGAAAGACTTTGGGCTACTTCAGAGAGTTGGGACCCATTTATCAAAAAGGGACAATGATATCTTTGCTATAGGCTAGATAAAATTTTGAAGCGGCTTTCACCCAGATTTTTGGCGAGTGATGTCCAAATCTTGCAGACAAGACGTGACCCAGGTGACAGTGTGAAAGTGCAAAGGGAAGAGATGCAACTCTTCCCTCAAAGCCAAGGGACAGATGGCAAGTGCCCACATGCCAACACTTGTATTCTGGGAAACAACAAGAAGAAAGGGAACTCCATGTGTAGTCACAGAATTATGGTACCATTGGAAATACAGAAGCTTGGTAGGATAGGTCACAGAACTAGATTACTGCAATAGTCAACTGCAGACTATTTAAGAAAGAAGTTAAATGGCAGGGGATTATGGTGCATAAAAATAAATAAATAAATCAGTTTGAGCATCTGGAGATTAGCTGTAGACAAGAGGACAGATCTGTAAATTGGGTGGGCTGATATTTAGAGGACTGGAGAAGTTGACATGAGTAAGGGTTGAATCAGATGATCTCCAGAAGTCCTCTCCAATCTGAACTCCTGATTCCATTGTGCCATGAAATTACTGGAGGAAAACAATCTTTGTTAGGAAAAAAATCACAGTGGGACAGACTGGGAATGTCCCTCAATGGGAAATGATGCCATGAGTGATGCAGAATTTCTGGTGTGAGTAACTAGATCAGTTGGATTAATGAATGTAGCTCTTATTAACAGAGGTAATGCAAATTGATGTTAATTACTCCTTTCTCCTTTAATAGGAGATCCAAAAATTAGTTCAGAGGAAACTGTACTAAGAGGAAGACTCGGTTTATCTTGGCTCACAACGTGTGAAAAGAAGCAGCAATACTGGAAGCCAAGCAATGCTATCCATCTGTATTTTTTTCTTAAATAGAATAAAACTAATATCCATGAAGCTCACTTAGTTATTTAGCAGTTTGATGAGATAGTTTCAAAGGAACTAAGAAGTAATATACTTAAGTTCTTAAACTGCCACTCTGCCACTAGAAACTACGTATATGACTTCAATATGTCTCCATCTATTTAAGATCATTTCTACTTTTCAGAAATATTGGTATATAAACTGTGAGACAGTCTAGTATAGATTTTTCTTTTGCTGTTGCAGTGATTATGTATTTTGAATAATGTATTATCACTTTTATGTTTCTGAGTGAAGTTTTGTTAGTTCCTAAAGAATGTTCCTGACAGAATCTAGTGAAAAACTTTTACATGAAACAAACTTTAGCCTACAATTTCTAAAAGGATATATAAAATTCTTGTATGGGGAATGGAATTTATGTGTATATACAAACACTTCTAAATCGCATCAGAGCCTTTCCCATATTCACGAAGACTGCCAATCAAGAAAGCAAGAGTATGGGACATAGGTAGTCCTACTTATAAAACACTGGTAAAAATTGAATCCAAAGTACTAGTAATGACAGTGAGCAGGACAATTTGTTGTTTTATTTCATGGTGAATATTGGCTGCTGATATTACTGATATTACTGCTGATATCCCTCAAACAACCTTATGGCTGCACTACCTCAAACATTAGACTAAAGCTGGCCAGATTAGATAGCATGTACTAGTGACAGCAAAATAAATTGCAAACATCACTGTTTTTTCTGGATGCAGGACAAGGAAACAAAGGCCTTTTCCCACACTCATTGGAAATGCAAAGGTGCTGTACAAATTAGAGGAAACAGACCTACTGCAATAAGTAAAACAGGGCTAGGACAAGGGCTCTTTCACTTGTCCTTGCTCCTGATATTAATTCTTAAAACACTCCCAAGCATGATTTTGACTCTCAGTCTCTTAGTAAACAGCCAAGAATGGTCTGGGGATAAGTGTGTACCTGTTGTCTGTCATAGTGTGAGAAAATTAAAACATTCTTCTTTCAGATGAGGAAGGAAAAGGGATTTTTAAGTCAAGTGTATTTATTACTGCAGGTGTAACCAATATCAAATGACATAAGGACATCTGCAAAAATCCTGGTCTATACAATTCCACATAGTGCATGGAAAAAAATGCAGAAAAATAAATAAGGATAAAACTTACTCTTACTACTAATGTGAGTGTGGTGAAATAACGACAGAGACTGGAGACAAAATGTGAGACTGCAGATGACTGTACATGAAGATAAGGCAAAAAAAACAATCCTTTTTTCTTCTGTTTGTTTAATCAGATATGATAAAAACACCAAGTTTTTTTTTTTTTAACTAGAACTTACTCTTTTTTTCTTTTTCTTTTCCTTTTCTTTTTCTTTTTTCTCTTTTTTCTTTTTCTTTTTCTTTTTTATTTTCTTTTTCTTTTTATCTTTTCCTTCCCTTCTCTTCCCTTCCCTTCCCCTCCCTCCCTTTTCTATCCCATCATACTTTTTCTTTTCCATCCTGTCCTCCCCTTCCCTCTCCTTGCTTTTTGCCTTGCCTTGCATTTTTCCTTGCCTCACCTTGTCTTTCTTTGCCTTTCCCTGCCTTTCCTTCCCTTGCCTTCCCTTACTTTGCTTTCCCTTGCTTTGCCTTGTCTCACTTCACCTCTAGATGATAGGATATACCCGAAGTACAGCAGACAGGCTATACCTTTAAACTACCTTGCTGACTTAGCTATAGTTCACATCCCACATTATTTGCCATGTAAAAGTACTAAAGCTTTGTATTCAAAATGTTGTGGTTTAACGCAGCCAGCAGCTAAACACCACACAGCCGATCGCTCACCACCCCCCCCCCCCCCTCTGGGATGGGGGAGAGAAACAGGAAAGTGAAGCCTGTGAGTTGAGATAAAGACAGTTTATTAAGACAGGAAAATAATAATAACAATAATAATAATAATAGTACTACTAATAATAATGTGTACAAAACAAATGATGCACAATGCAATTGCTCACCACCCGCTGACTGATGCCCATCCTATCCCCAAGTAGCCAGCCCCCCACCCTGGCTAGCCACCCCTATATATTGTTCAGCATGACATCAGATGGTATGGAATACCCCTTTGGCCAGTTTGGGTCAGCTGTCCTGGGTCTGTCCCCAGGACACCCCTAGCTGCACCCCTAGCCTGCCCGCTGGCAGTACAGAGCAAGGAGCTGAAAAGTCCTTGGCTTGGTGTAAGCATTGCTCTGCAACAATTAAAACATCAGCATGTTATAAGCACTCTTCCCATCCAAATCAAAAACATTGCACCCTACCAGATACTAGGAGGAAAATTAACTTTGTCCTAACTGAAACCAGGACACCCAGGTCTGGAAATCCTAGTTCCCCATGAGTGATACTTGACTGTACCTCTCTGTTAGATGCAGAACAATATTTTGTTGTCATGGCAGAAATTTCATTAATAAAGTATTATGAAAACACAGTGCAAGCTAAATAAATGATATACCCACCATATGCAGTTATGTATCATATCTATAGGTGCAGAAAAAGAGAGAGAGAGAACGAAAGATTTTAAATTTTCTTCCTTAGCAATAAAAGCTTTTTCTTTTTTTTTTTTTTTTTTTTTTCTTGAATAGCTCAAATTTCATTATTATTTTCACTTTTCAACCAAAGGATTGCATTCACACTGTGAATGTTGGCCTTTTTCATGGTAATGAATCTTTCTTCTCTGAATCTGTTGGCAGAGTTCACTGTTCATATCATGACCCAAAGATATCTCCAAGATAAATTTAAGAAGCCAAGTTTTTCTTAATGCACAGTATCAAGAATATACAATGAAACAGTTGTACAACTTGATGGAGACATAATCAAGTTGCCAGCCAAACTGCTTATTCGGAAAATTAAAGAGCACAGCTGTAGCTGTCATTAGAAGACTGAATCTACTCAGTTTTCTGGGAATTCAATAACTCTTGAACCTGGCCTGCTTTACAGTGGGTTATATCAACCTGCTAACCTTGGAATAAATCTTTATGCTGTTATCATGATAAACTATAATTTGACAGCAACCCCTCAATGTTGATTTCTCCACCAATACACACTCAACAGCCACATCTTGCTTACAATTACTAGTGTTTTATTTTCAGATATTTAAGAAAACTGGAAAGGTTTCAGCTGTTTACCTTTTTTACTGAAGGATTGCTATTTTTTTTTTTTTTTCTTTCCAGAGAGGAAAGCAAACAAAATTCTTAATCTAAAATCAAAACAACTGTTTGAAGAACTCTGGCAACAGTCTAGGGAAATCCTATTATCTCTGAATGTCCTTGTCAAAATTCTTATTTTATTTTCACAAGACACTTCTTTCCCTTAGGACTTGTGAATATCTTACAATTAAAGTTGGAATGTAAGCATATTTGCATGGGGCTCTACTCATTTCCGAAAGAGGCACACTTCAAATATAAGTACAGGTTTGTGGACATTTGATTAACACTGCCTACATGCCATTAAATTACTGGTAGACATTTTCAAGCTTCATGGAGGGTGACCTAATGAATATGAAGAGAATGAGTAATTCAAAAATAATAGGATTTTTTTCCATCAGCTGCAGGATCTTCACATACTAAATTAACAGGTAAGACATCGAAGAACTCATTTCAACTTGTTGTATGCTTATAAAAACAATTTTCCGCCTTCTCTGTTATATAGGAATTGCTGATTAGAAGCACTTTATTTTCAGTTGAAAGGCAGTGTAAAACTCCATGCAAGGATAATGTTAACTGACACTTTAGACAATGCATGGGGGTTCAGATCAGAACCACAGTGTATTTATATTTGTTTTCTAATTCAGGGTAAGAAATGGTAGAGGGGTGTACTTCCAAAAAGTATGTGGTTTGGGAAGACAGTGATGGAAAGAAAAGAAAACAAACAAGAAAAAAAAAAAAAAAAAAAAAAAAAAAAAAAAAAAAAAA
>NC_048893.1:168440968-168477884 GCF_011077185.1 Oxyura jamaicensis
AAAAAAAAAAAAAAAAAAAAAAAAAAAAAAAAAAAAAAAAAAAAAACAGAGCAGAATAATTGTCTTTCAAATATACATCATCATTTCTCTGCTCCAAGGAAAAACACAAGCATGAACAAAGAGACTTTATATTTAAAACACCACATAGTTTAAATGAAAATCACTGATTTCAAGATTGGGCAGCATTCTCATGTGGTTTAAAAGCATAAAAGCATAAACTGAGTTGAACTGCTCACTGATTTACACCAAAATAATCTGTCAATCCTGGAGGTGACAGATTCATGGGTGAATTGTGCCTTGCACTTTATGAAAAGTTTTTTCATGATTTAAACAATTTATTTTTCTATTTATTCATGATTTTGTATCATCTTCTGAAGAATGTTTTTAATGGTTTTAAATGTCCTTTTACATTAATAGGAATTGTGTATGTTGAGTATGTCTGATAATCAAGATTTCCTATCACAGCTTCCAGACTGTCAGCTCTCAAAACCCTGGCCAAGGACTTTATTGTATGCTGCAGTATTTTGGCTGCAGTATTTTGATCTCTCATACTCAACTTGCACGCTCTTAAATATCTCTCAATATAATAGACTGTAGTAGTGTCTCTACCTTATGATACATTTCTGGGACAGCAGTATGTCTTATTAAACATATAGTATCTTTACATGAAAGGTAAACCACTTGGACCTCTTTACTCCCCATGTATTTGCTGAAACACTGATGTGCTCGTTCTTGTTCTTGTTCTTGTTCTCAGGCATCTAAATCATTGAGCAATATGACTTATTCTACAGATCCAGAAACAATACACAGATAAGACAGTTTACAGGGTTTACAAGAAAGTCTGTCATTCTGTTATGTAGCCTACAAAATACTTATCCCACCACAATAGTCAGACACTTTATGACTTTCCTGCATCAGTGTTCTCTCCAGTCTAGAGTATTCCCTCTTCCTCCGTCCATTGGTCTTCTCCTCTGGAACACAAAACTTTTTATTCTCTTTCACATGTTTGATAAGTGTTTTCATCCTAATCAGTTTTCAATCAGTTTTCAGATTGCTTTGTCAGCTAATAGTTCTGATCAACTTCAGCAGATTACCAAAATCACAAAAATGTAGTTCAATGTCTGGATGGGCTCTTTTGCTTGATTTGAACACCCTTTTTTTTTTTTTTTTTTTTTTTTTTTTTTTTTTTTTTTTTTCCCAAGGTATTTATTTTCTAACAGAAGATCAGCAAATTCAACCAGGCTACTTTATGGGTTGTATCTGTTGTCCAGAACTACACCTGAAGTTGAAAGTTAAGAAAAGTTGAAAAAGTAGTCAAGTCTCAGGTACTTAAGGAAACGTATAATCTCACACTTGTATTTATAAAATCCTCAGTATCAAACAGAATAGCTAGAATAGCTCATACATAGATTCTGTACGTCAATATGGAATATAACTGAAACAAGTTAAGGAAAAACTTCCTTTAAAGCAAGAGGTGGGTAACAGACAAAGGGAGATAAATGCCTTGACTGTGAGATTATTCTCTCTCATTAAAATGAATGAGAACTGGCAGCACATGATCCATCACAGGAGCAGATATGATGACAAGATAGCGCAAGAAGCATCAGCGTAGCATAGAAATGGTTGTACTATCATTTGCCTCATCCAAACTAGAGACAGGCTTCCAGTACAGGATTAGCTTGGATATACATGATGAAAAGTAATGTAATGTAATTTGTGTCAGTCGACTCTCACCATTACAGATGATGACAAGTGAAAAAATGAAGTTCTTGTTTCTTCATAACAGGAATGATTTGGATAATGCCCTTTCTAGAACTATCAGGACAGGATGTTAATTGCACAAAACATCCATATATCACAAAAGAGCTGTTTTCAATCTCAGCAACACGCTCTTCATTAATCACTATGGAGCAGGGGAGAAACTTATTTCCCTGCAAGCGCATGATTCAGTAACAGGATTTTTAGTAGTCTCATGGTATGGCTCTGATAACACCAAGCAGACGACCATCAGGCATGGCTAGCAGAGAATGCTGAATCTTACTAGAGTTCCTGACCCATAATGAGCCTGTACTTCTGTTAGAAAAATATGAATTGTTGTAGTGTAAAACACCATATCTTACATAAACTATAACATTTCCATTATGTATTATTATTTTTTTCATTTGACAAAACCAAGCTGTTTCTTCCTTTTTGTGGTATTATACTGCCCATAATTACCTTGGCAGGCGAACACCAGTTAATTTTGGCCACCACTGCCTTGTTTGTGCTCCAAGCTGACTTGACATCATACTGGTTCATTTTAGGGTCATCTCTGTTTTACCCACAGCTATACAGCTTCCATTCATCTTTGGAGACAGATTGAGAGAGTCTGCAAGAGACCAAGGAGACAGTTCCTGAGTGGTTCACAGTCCTAATTGAGCCATATTAACTAAATTTATTTTGGATGCAGAGTGCGCAGACTCTACTCTTTGTTCTAACAAAAAGTAGCAGCATGGGGACAGGGAAAGCTGTGTTGTGGGGCATATTTCTATGCCCTTGCAACAACATCACAGGCCTGCAAAGTCCCTTGGCTGTTTCTGTGTCTGCACTGCTTCTTCACTCATTTTGGTCTCTCATTCTTCCCTCTTTTCTATCTTTGTCACACTTGCAGAGTACCCTGTGCTGCAATGCATAAACTTTCATTTCGAGAATCTTCAAGTTGCAGTGAAGGAAAGGTGAGTCTCCACAACCCACCTAGTAGAGTTCAAAACCTAGAAAACAAACAAACAGACAAACAACAACAACAACAAAACACCTTTTCTTTGAAACAAAATGTACTGTACCCTACACAAGCTATGCTAAATAAACTAAATGTTTCATCTTCCAGCATAGCTTTCCATGGCAGACTGTGCAAAGACAAATAGAGTGTCCCAAATCTCCCCTCATATAGGAGAACCTGGACAGTCACCATCCTCTGCAGGATAAAAAGAAATCTGTAACAACCTTGGACCTGCAAAAGAACCAAGAAATCTCAGTACTGAAGACCAGTAATTCCAGGTAGCCACAGAAAACCACAAAGTGGAGTCTCAAACTCAAATTCTTTTCTGAAACACCTGGAAATTACTCTTGCCAGAAGTTTCTAACCAGGACTAAGTTTCATTAGATAGCTTTTGCTCCTGTTTCTGGCAGCCTAGCTGAATCAACATGTGCAGCATTTAATTTTATGCACACAATTTTATTGGAATAGTGTCTCCTGTATGAACAAGAGTTAATCTGTGCTCTGTCTAGGACTTGATGAGTCCAAGATCATTTTATCACTGCAGACACCATCTGTTTTGCTCTTTAATTACACTACTCTCCATAACATTTTTTTTTTTTTTCATTCCTAACAGTTGGAAGAACATTAACTTTTACAGGTCTCCCCAATATATTCTAGTATTTGACACCCCCTATCCATTGTGAATGTATTTTCACAAAGTTATTTGATTGCAGCTAAGCATAATTTGACTGATTAGGGAGTGAGGGGCAAAACAGATGAGCATTTTGTTGTCAGTCAAATAGCAAAACAATTTAGACGGATTTTTATGTACTTTGGCATAATTTTTGAGGTTTTGATTCATTTTTTTTGATCACATAAAATCTGCAAAATTTCCATGTATCATTCATACTCATGTAGATCTCAGAGCAGAAAACATTCACTTAAGTATGTTTATCTATTTAGCACATCAAGCAAAGAAATAACTACCATAAGAGAACTTTGAAGTTACATTGTTAACCATTCAAAAACCTTTGACACACTGAAAGACTTTTGTACACAAAACATTTATTCTACCTTTTGTATCCTTTTGATTACAGTATGGTGCTTGGATTTTCATTCCTTGCAACCCAATACTATGTTTTTTAGAATCTGTGAGCTTTTAAAGTACTTAAATAAATAATTAAACAAACTGCAATTAATTTTTAGGAGTCTATTAAATAAGTTTTGTTAAAATTCTTGCACATGCATGTGTTTCTGTGTGTTCTGTTTCATATGGTCAAATCTTAGCTGGAAAATTTGTTGTTGTTGTTTTTTGTTTTGTTTGTTGTTGTTTGCTTTTTTTTTTTTTTTTTGCCAAAATGCTCTAAAAATAAAATTAAAGAAGGAATGATAAAAATATTTCCAGAGTGACACAAAATGGCTTAACACCATTTTTTTTTTCTCATTTTCTCAGTATGTCACAACAGAACAATTCATATAAGATAAAATCAAATATTCTTAATAGTCTTGTTATGTTCATTCTTTAAAATAAGGCCACACCTTTCTGAAAATAAGTCTATAGTAATTGGTTACTAAAACAACTGTATTTTTTGAAAATGTTCCCATGTTCTGACTAGATCTAGTTCCCAACTTGGCCACAGGTTGACTGGGTCTGTCTCAACCTACCCTTCATGCTATTTACTCTGTCAGGCAACACCCTTTCTACCACCTCCCAGAAACAGTAAGGCTAGGTTTAATGAAGGCTAAAAAGTAAATGGTGCATTCTCACTTCCCACTTAAATTGAGTAATTGGCTGCCACTGCTTATTTTGCAGAGTTCTGAGTGAAACCTCAGGCTCAAAAAAAGTTAAATGAGCTTGAACAAAAGACAAGCTTTACTTGTCATTGGCTGGCAAGTAACCTACATGATATTAACCTTCTGAAACTATTCACTCAGAATAGAATCTGAGATGAGGCATAATTATAATCAGAATTGTAGATCTACAACACTGCTTAAAAAAAATATCTTCATAAGAAGCTGAAATGTTTACTGTAATAAGGAATGTTGTTTCTTCACTCAAAATTCCTTAAATAACAGAAGTTGGCATAAACTTTTTGCATTTTCCCAGTAAGTAGAGCTCTGATGGAATCCCACTGAAGCCATTTTCAAGAGGAAACATGAGAACTAATATTTCATATTTTATCTATAAAAACAAAACAAAACTCAAACAAAACATAAAAACAAAACCGGAAACGAAACTAGTATTTCGACTGTTATTTAAAGTATTAATAGACAGATAATTAATATAAGGTTTTCTTAAATTTTATGTAGACAGAGTATAAAATGACAATCCTGAATATTTCCACATTAAGCATTTAGCTCTGTAAATGAAATTTACAGTGCTCTGAGATGCTGACATGTCTATGATACATGTGAATTGAAGTAAAGGAAAAATCCTTAGATTCATATCCATCACCCCAGTGAGCAGTAGGACATCAGTAGGACATCTAAACCAGACCACCAAAAAAAAGGATGCATCTGAAGTTTGTTTGTTCGTTGTTTTTTTCCTAGCCGCCCCACTTTTTAGCTGCAGTCAAGTAGGTGGTTTTATACAGTTCAAAGTGTGATCATACTGAGCATCTGGAAAAATGGCTTTAGCTCCAATAATTCACAGAGAAAATGAGCTGTTCCTAAAAAGGGTTGGGGTATTTCCTTGTTTCTCTCTAAGCCACCATATCTTGGATGGTTGAGGTACTGCAGTTAGCATCCCTCCTGGACTAGCAGAGTGAGTTCATTCTTTCCAGAATTAACACCAGGAAGTAGTTCAAGAAATAGTCCTGACACTACAGTTTAGATGCACACACACCAAATTTTATTATTTTCCCAATGCCTGTCACAATAATAGTGATTTTTACTTCATTTTGGAGATAGGAAGGAAAAGAAGTTGAAAATACACAACCAAAGACATTTCAATCTTGGTTAGACTGAAATGTGATAATGAAGGCTGCTTATAAAGGTGCTGCATAGATGCTATCTTATTGAGGACAGGAAAATATGGACAATAGAGAATTCCTCCTCCTATTTCCTGACTTCATCATGATATGGACCCACCAAGTTATATTTTCCAAAGAAAGGAATAATTTTATGCAGTGGCATGAACATATATAAACTTGTTGTTGTTTTGTTATTCCCCCCCCCCCCCCCCGATAAATACTTAAAAACTCTGTAAAATTAATATCTGAAACTACTTTGCATCTCTGATCAAATTCCAGTTTTCTTACTTATTACAGATTTGAGGTCTAATCTTCATCTATAATCCTTTTAATAAAGTATGTGTTTCTACATATACATTTCCCAGAAACTACCATGCTACAGTTTTTTCATCTTGAATTAGCTGTCTTGCTTCCATCAGAAACAGTGAACTTTACACTACATGAAGTATTTATATGGGAAGTAAAGAACTCCAACATTTTAAAGATTATTTTAAGATTAAAATGATCATGTAACAACACCTTAAAGGTAAGCAAACTAACAAGGCTATTGACCCCCTGAAATGCTTAAGAAAGGTAAAGTGAAATGAGTTTCCCAGGTGTTCAAGAATAATGATCTATAAATTATGGGAATTAAAAAATAGAGTATTTGTGACCATTATTATTCTAAAATATGTCTACAACTGTATTTTGGTACACTTATCTTATAAAATTATTTTCTTTAAGAATGAAAATTGAGAAAAAATGAGATCCTCGCATAATCAAAAATTCAAGATTAGGGGCGTTTGCAATTAATTCTTGCAGTACTTTCTAGCAATTGACAGCCCTGTCATGTCATTCATTTAGTTCAGTATTTTGCAATATTATGTGTTCTTTGGATTTACAATTTTAGTTGTAATAAGGCAATCAATCCCTTCAGTTGCAACAGATGAATATAGTATAAGCCATATTGGGCCAGGAAACTAAGCCAGTCTAGCCTGGTGTCATGTCTCTACAGTGCCAGATAGATGATGTCTAAAGACATGTATAAACTCAGGCATGAGAATTATATAAGGAATTGTGCCAAACTAATAATGGAAATTAATAATTATCTAGCCTCTGGAGGTAAGAGCCACTGGTGAATTTCTGCTCTGATAACTTGAAGGTAAGAGCCACTGGTGAATTTCTGCTCTGATAACTTGTTCAGTCACTAACTGAACACGTCTGTTTTTAGCAATCACAACTTCTTTCATGGTTTCAGTATGTATTATGCAAAGAAAGAAACTTTTTTATTTACTTTCAACCTGACACTAATTTTATTTGATACTTCACATATTAGGAGACTCCCTTCTCCATTTTTACCTTTCCCATTATATTCATAGTTTTATACTTCTCTGCTGCACTCTACACATTCAGTTTGCTTTTGCCAAAATGAAAAGTTCTTAGTCTGTCATACTATAAAGACATGTCCTAGATTTGATCATCCTAGTTTTTCTACCCCATACCTTTTCCAGTTCTAATAAATCTTTCTTAGGATAGGCATACTTCCCATTAATCTATTTATTTATTTTTAATCTGCTATCGTTTTCATTAAATTATATATTATAACACCAAGACCTCATTCCTGTGTTCTAATGGTTAGCTCAGGGCACAGAGCACATCATTACGTGTATTAATGTTGGACTATTCGTTTTCAAGTGAATGACATTACTTTTATCAAAGTTGTTAGCAGAACTGCCCTGGACTTCTGGAGGGGAGACTTTGGCCTGTTAAGGAGACCGGTGTGGCAGAGTCCCTTGGGAGACAGCCCTGAAGGGCAAAGGAGTACAGGAAGGTTGGACACTATTCAAGAAAGAAATCCTAAAGGACTTACATGATTCAGACATACTTAAATGATTTGTTGGGTTAGGGTCTAAAATTTGAACATTTCCATATCTTTGATATCGTTATGATAATATTATTTTTAGGTACATTTTCCAAATTCATTCACATGCACAAACCCAAGCCATTATGCTTTCAGCTGTTTACTCACTCTACTTATGCCTAAACCTGACCATTTTCTCATAAAAGCCTATTAACAAAGTAGTCCAATATCAGTAATATTGAATCTGTTTCTATTATAATGAATATTACTCTGATATTTTATTAAAACAGAGAAAGTTAATTCTTATGGACATAATAGAGAAGCAAAATCTTAATTTGGGGTTCATTAGTATAGAATGATGTTGCGGAGCTTTCTGAACTAGGAAAATTTTGTAGGTATTTCTTGCTTGGAACACTTATGTGAATCCATGTAGTTTTGTTTCAACTGCTGGTCTTTCTGAGTAGTTATCATAGTCACAAGATACTCAAATAGGTTGCCACAATAACAGCTGACTAATAAATAAATAAATAAAATAAAGTCAAAAAAAAGCCCCCCTAAAAGAAAAAAAAAAAAAAAAAAAAAAAAAAAAAAGATAAGACATTTGTGAAACAGTTTCTGAAAGCACTATTTTTTTTTTTCTTTTTAAGAAATAAAACAACTTTCAAGTTGGAAACTTGAGTATGAGTATGCAGAGGAATATTTATTGTGAGTGATATATAAAGTATATAAAGTAAATCAGCTCAGGCAATGTCTAATTTGAGTGAGATCATTTACAACACTCAAAGGCAACACTTCAAGTGCTCAATATAATTCACCAAAACAGTTTTATAAAGAATATGTCTGTTCAATTAGGAAAACAAATTAGTTTCAATTGCAATCAGCTAAGGATCAAGCAGAGTAATGTTCAAAGAACATCAATTACCTTACATATATTTGTATGGTAAAATTCAAGAAAATCATTAGGGTTTCTCTCTGTGTCTCTTATAATAAGGTCTAGCAAAATTAGAAAGTGTCAATTAATTAACAATGTAATGTTCACATTCTTTCACTGGTGAAATAAAAGCAGCACTCCAAGAAATGACTGCCATGTGTATAACTGCTGTAACTGCAAATGCCTCACTCAAGATTGTCACTGATTTTTTGGATCCTGTTTAAATCATTAATGGTAAACATGATTGTGATAGATCCCTGAGTTTCCCAGGGCCTTGAAGCAGAATGTGTACTTTCTCATTTTTGTTGAAATTCTCCAAAGGATATTGACAACTTAGTCTCCAAAGTTAACTCCTATTAGTACACACACACACACAAACACACAAGCACACACAAAAGAAGCACTGTAACTCTCAATAAAACAATCCAGAATTCCCAATGAAATATCTGAAAAGTAAAACTTGAAAGTAAATCTCACCTTTGATCACCATTTTCTCCTCTCCTCTCAAAGTCTCCTTTCCAGACCAGGCAACTTCAGAGGTTTCTGTGGTTGGAACAACTTCAGCACAGACATCCTTAGCCCTGCTCCTGTATCAGACTTGGCTTCTAATCAGTTCAGTCCTGCAGACAGGTCTCTGTCCTCTCAGGCATTTTCCAGGTTGTTGAACTACAAAGCATTGATAAACTCCAATGCCCAGGTATTTCTCCTAACACTATCCTACTCCTGAGAAGACCTGATTTACATCCTAGGAACTGCAGGAAGAACAGCCATTCACAAGTGGTAAAAGGGTATCACATACTACAGCCATTCCTTTACCCCGTCATTGGTATCCCAGAGTATAACAACACTTCAAGTTTCTTCGGTTTGTTATTTGCCCTTCATGTTCCAATCTGTCCTTCAAAAATATTTTCAAGGTTAAAATATTTTAAGGTCCCTCACCAAAGGCTCTTAAAAACACAGGATACAAGGAAGGGTCAACCTAAGGGAAAACTGGGTGCAAAATAAGAAATCATAGATTCATAGAATATCCTGAGTTGGAAGGGACCCATAAGGATCATCAAGTCCAACTCCTGGCACCACACATTTCTACCCAAAAGTTTAGACCATGTGACTAAGTGCACACACAGTCCAATCACCTCTTAAATTCAGACAGGCTCAGTGAAGTGACTACTTCACTGGGGAGCCTGTTCCAGTGCGCAACCGCCCTCACGGTGAAGAACCTGCTCCTGATGTCCAGTCTAAACTTTCCCTGCCTCAGCTTAACACCCTTTCTGAGGGTCCTATCACTGGCATTTATGGAGAATGGTCACCTGCCCCTCCACTCCCCCTCGCGAGGAAGTTGTAGACTGTGATGAGGTCCCCCCTCAGCCTCCTCTTCTCCAGGCTGAACAGACCCAGTGACCTCAGCTGCTCCTCATATGTCTTCCCCTCCAGGCCCTTCACCATCTTCATTGCCCTCCTCTGGACACTGTCCAACAGTTTCACATCTTTTTTGTACTGTGGTGCCCAGAACTGCACACAGTACTTGAGGTGAGGCCGCACCAGCGCAGAGTAGAGCGAGACAATCACTTCCCTTGACCAGCTGGCAGTACTGTGCTTGATGCATCCCAGGATACGGTTGGCCCTCCTGGCTGCCAGGGCACACTGCGGTCAACCATGACCCCCAGATCCCTCTTTGTGGGGCTGCTCTCCAGCGTCTCGTCACCCAGTCTGTATGTATAGCCAGGGTTGCCCCATCCCAGGTGCAGGACCCAGCACTCGCTTTTGTTAAACTTGATGTAGTTGGTGATTGCCCAGCTCTCCAACCTGTCCAGATCTCTCTGCAAGGCCTTTCCACCCTCATCTGAGTCCACAACTCCTCCGTGTTTGGTGTCATCAGCAAATTTGCTCAAAACACCTTCTAGTCCTACATCCAAATCATTTATGAAAACATTGAAGAGGACTGGCCCTAAAATGGAGCCTTGAGGGACCCCACAAGTGACCATCCGCCAGCCTGATGTGGCCCCATTTACCACAACCCTTTGAGCCCTGCCCATCAACCAGTTGCTCACCCATCGTATGATGTTTTTTTTAAATTGTATGCTGGTCATTTTGTCCAGTAGGATCCTATGGGAAACCGTGTCAAAAGCCTTGGTGAAGTCCAAAAAGATCACGTCAGCTGGTTTCCCTTGGTCAACTAGATGTGTGATCTTCTCATAAAAGGAAATCAAATTTGTTAGGCAGGACCTACCCCTCATGAACCCATGTTGGCTGGGACCGGTGAGTGCATTGTCCCCCATAGGCAGGGATGTCCTAGCAAAAGAGGATTGTGGCCTAGAACTCTGTTGTGGTCTGTCCTCTTTAAGCTATTTGTAAGTGATACTGTAAGGAAATTGAGTAAGACAGCAAAGTTTCCTGACTCCATTTTATTCAAGACAGTAAAGACAACTGCTATCCGAAGAATTGCAATAAGAACGTTCAATGTCCTTAAAAGAAAATGACATATTAAATTCATAGAATCATAGAACCAGAGAATCATGAAGGTTTGAAAAGACCTCTACGATCATCTAGTCCGACCTTTAGAATATGCTAAAATTATGCCCTTGAAAATCATTGCACTAAGTGGTCTGTGTACATCCTTCTTGTCAAGAGGTGAAGACTCATGGTGTTCTCAGTATCCTCATGAAAAATAGTGGCACTTACCTTTTGCAAAAGTGTCTTTGTTAAAGTACCTTGCAGTGATAATCAGCTATTAATAAAATCAAGCTCAAGATGCCTTTCCAGCTATATTGTAACTTTCTTTCTTATTAAATCAATTCTGAATATACATATACATATGTGTATATATATATGAAGCTCTATATGACTAGAAAATAAATAAAGCAAATTAACTGGTAGGACATATTTTACAGGCCCTAAAACAGCAATATTGAACACATTGGCCCCTAAAGGTTGCCTGAAATCCATACACTAGATTGATTTTTTTTTTTCTCAGAGAGATGGATCTTTAGCTACCATGAATATCAGCATTCAATCTGTGGCTTATGTATCACGAAAAAACTGTTCTCTTAGAGAAGCCAGAGAGAGCAGTAATATCCATAATGAGCTCCTGTGTTCTGGACCGCACAATGATTTTCACAGTTCTTTTGTTTTCTTCTGCTTCGGAGAATACAATAGCTGTTATGATCCCAGGGACAAGAGAGGAAGAGTTCTGTGGAAAGAAATGTATGTAATTTGAAGAACAATATAGCAAAATGAGCACAGAATATTTCTCCTTTCCTTTCTTTCTCTTTCCCCAGAGTTCTGTCCTAATTTTATCTCTGGATGAGCTTCATTTTGTAACTGTTACATTGGACTCTGGGCTATGCTGTTTTCAATCTCTCAATAGGTGGCATCTTTGAGAGAAGTACCTGTCTCAACCGAGATAAAATGATCTCACATAATAATTCCAGTGTAGTATTGGACTTAACTGTTTTGGACTTAACTACAAAATGAGAGAGAAGCCAATGTCTTGAATAGCCCTTTCTTAACTAGGGAAAAAAAAAAAAAAAAAAAAAAAAAAAGAGAGAGAGAGCGAGAGAGAGAAAAAAGTGTGATCTTTCCAATAAAAATTTCTGACAGATTCTGATTAAAGTTCAGATTGGCAAATCCTTCTCTACAGTGATTACAACCTACATTTAAATTTCAAAACAAACAAACACACAAGCAGACAGACAAAACAGCTAGACAGGACATACATATATATATACAAATTGTAAAAAAAAAAAAAAAAAAAAAAAAAAAATGGTATTTTAAATTTTGTTAATAAGAAGAGTTAATATTGACATACCACCTCTCATTCAATAAAAAAATTGCCACAGAAAGATGTATAAGAGATAAAGAAGAAAAACAGGGCAGGAAAAATTAAAAAAAAAATAAATCTTAAACATAGCAGAAGAAAAAATAAATATCTAAATGGAAATAGAAAACTGATTATCTTATTTATTGTGGAGATATTCCAATGCATTCTACGACATAAATGATCCCTTTTCTTTTTATATTAATTCTCTGGAAATTATTATTCTTCCAATATGCTGGGCAAGTTGAAGAACTCAAAGGCTCCTGATTCCTGAGGTGGCTGCTGGCTATGTTGAAGCACCTACATAATCTAGTGAGGCTCCAGAATCAGCCACTAGACAATTTCATGAGAGAGCTTGCCAAAATCCCACACTCTCAGCTTATATTTCTGTTGTTCATTGAAGACAAGTGAATTACCTGATGTGCATCACAAGATCATGAATAGACATAAAGCAGCAAAGTTTAATGCTCACTCCCAACTGGGTAAAAATGAAAATATAGTCTCTTTATCACTGTGGGTACATAAAAGAAAAGAGGCAAACATTGAGTCATTTTAGGTAGATGACCCTACAAAATTTTGATCACATCAGGAAAGAAAATTCCTATTCATTACACACGTCACTTCCTGCTTCAACCGTTAAACTTGAGTCAGCTTTACCACACATGAATGTTTGCATAATCATAGAATCTTAGAATAACCCGAGTTGGAAGTGACCCACAAGGATCATGGAGTCCAACTCCTGGCACCACACAGGTCTACCCAAAAATTCAGACCAAATGACTAAGAGCACAGTCCAAATTCTTCTTAAACTCTGATCAGACAGATAAAATGATCTTAAACAAGATCAGGCTTGGTGCCATGACTACATCCCTGGGGAGCTTGTTCCAGTGCACAAAAACCCCCTCGGTGAAGAACCTTAAGTCTGAAGAGGAGCAAAAGGCATAGAAAGACAGGAGGCAGGAACTGAGATTATGCATGTAGCTTCATTTAAAAGGCATCTACCCAACTTTAGGCCAGACACATCTCATTCATAGGATTATGGAGGCCTTTATTGGAGAAACAATCCAAAACAGGTACAGTAGAACTTGAAAAAATGAGGTTAATTTTCATAACTAAGATTTCAGGTTGGAACGAGCTGAATCTGAAATGGTGCTCACAGAATCTGGTTATTCTTCCAGAGTTTAGTCAGAATCTACATTGTATGAACATTGGTCATTGCCATTTGCTGCACGCTACTTTTCCTGAGTTACTGTGAAATTCCAATACAACTGCAGGAGTCCTTTATATAACTTGAAGTTTTATTCCAATAAACAATGTCTTTACAAGTAGATAGAGAACACATTTCTTTGTAGTCCATCATGGATCTCTCCATTTGAAATGTTATTGTACTTTCAATAACATTTCAAATATTATTACATGTGGAAATGTTATTTCAAATGTTATTACATATAAATATTATAACATTTCCTCGGATGCAGTGACCATGAGATGGTGGAGTTCCAGATGGAACTAGGCAGAGGAAGTAAGGCTAAAAGCAGGATTGCTACCCTGGACTTTCGAAGAGCCAACTTCGATCTCTTCCGGAACTTGCTTGGGAGTATCTCATGGGCTAGGTTGCTAGAAGGCAAGGGTGCTTGTGAGAGCTGGGCTACATTTAAGCAGCACTTCTTCCATGCTCAGGATCGGTGCATCCCAAAGAATAGGAAATTGGGGAAGGGGGACAGGAAATCTGTGTGGATGAGCAAGGAGCTCATCAATGGGATCAAAAGGAAGAGGAAGGTCTATGAAATGTGGAAAAAGGGCCTGTCCTCTTGGGAGGAGTATAGAGGTGTTGTCATGGCCTGCAGGGACGCAACGAGGAAGGCTAAAGCCCACCTAGAGATGAGGCTTGTTAAAGAGATAAAGGATAATAAGAAGGGTTTTTTTTCAAGTATGTAAACAGCAAGAGGAAGACTAGGGATAATGTCGGTCCCTTGCTGAACGAGGGGGGTGTCCTGGTCATGGGAGACGCTGAGAAGGCAGAGATACTGAATGCTTTCTTTGCTTCAGTCTTTGCTTCAAGGACTCCCCTCCCCAGGACTCCTCGCCCCTGGCAATAGGACAAAGGGTCTGGGAAATGGAGGGCTCCCCCCTGGTTGACATGAGAGTGGTTCGGGAGCATCTGAGTGGGCTCAACACACACAAATCCATGGGTCCTAATGGGATGCATCCGCGTGTGCTAAGGGAGCTGGCAGATGTGATCACCGAACCGCTCTCTATCATCTTTGAAAGGTCCTGGAGAATGGGTGAGGTGCCTGAAGACTGGAGGATAGCCAATGTCACTCCGGTCTTCAAGAAGGGCAGGAAGGAGGATCCGGGAAACTACAGGCCAGTCAGTCTCACCTCTGTCCCTGGAAAGGTGTTGGAGCAGCTTGTTCTGGATGCCATCTCCAAGCAATTGGAAGAGAAGGTTATGAGGAGTAGTCAGCATGGATTCACCAAGGGGAAGTCATGCTTGACCAGCCTCGTTGCCTTCTATGATGGCATCACCAGCTGGGTAGGTGGGGGGAGAGAGGTGGATGTCATCTACCTTGACTTTAGCAAGGCTTTTGATACTGTCTCCCATGACATCCTGCTAGCAAAGCTCAGAAAGTGTGGGATAGATGAGTGGACAGTAAGGTGGGTTGAGAACTGGCTGACTGGCCGAGCTCAGAGGGTGGTGATCGGCGGAGCAGAGTCTGCTTCATCGACAACCTTGATGAGGGAATAGTGTCTGCCCTCAGCAAGTACACCGACAACACAAAGCTGGGAGGAGTGGCTGACATGCCAGAAGGCTGTGCTGCCATTCAGTGAGATCTCGACTGGCTGAAGAGATGGGCAGGAAGAAACCAAATGAGATTTAATAAGAGCAAGTGTAGAATCCTGCCCCTGGGAAGGAACAACTGGAAGTATCAGTACAGGCTGGGGGACAACCTGCTGGAGAGGAGCTCTGAGAAGGACCTGGGGGTCCTGGTGGACGACAGGTTGACCATGAGTCAGCAGCGTGCCCTGGTGGCCAAGACAGCTAATGGGATCCTGGTGTGCATTAAAAGGAGTGTGGCCAGCAAGTCAAGGGAGGTGATCCTCCCCCTCTACTCTGCCCTGGTCAGGCATCACTTGGAGTACTGTGTCCAGTTCTGGGCTTCCCGGTACAAAAAAGAGAGGGACCTTCTGGAAAGAGTGCAGCGGAGGGCCACAAAGATGATACGGGGCCTGGAGCATCTTCCCTATGAAGAAAGGCTGAGAGACCTGGGTCTGTTCAGCCTGGAGAAGAGAAGACTGAGAGGGGATCTTATCAATGTGTACAGATATCTGAGGGGTGGGAGACAGAAGGATGTAGCTAACCTCTTCTCAGTGGCTTGTGGGGATAGGACAAGGGGCAACGGCTGCAAGATAGAACACAGGAAGTTCCGCACTGACATGTGAAAGAACTTCTTCAGGGTGAGAGTGACGGAGCACTGGAACAGGCTGCCTAGAGAGGTTTTGGAGTCTCCTTCTCTGGAGATATTCAAGGCCCGTCTGGACGCCTACCTGGGCAGCCTGCTCTGAAGAAGCTGCTTTGGCAGGCGGGTTGGACCCGATGATCTTTTGAGGTCCCTTCCAACCCCTACGGTTCTGTGATTCTGTGATTCTGTGAATATTATATGTGTTAAATAAATGAAAAATACTTGAGTTTCTGAGCTTCATCACTCCTTAATGGAAGATTAGGCCAAATCCAGCATCACAGATGCCACGGGTAAAACTTCCAAGTTTAAGTATTAAATTTAATTCCACATATTTGTCTCTTTTTTATGCATTAGATTATTTAGGAAAACACAATGAACACAAGGTGGAGCCAAAGACTCTTGAAATAAGCTATTTGTTAATTTATTTATTTATTTACTGAGAGCTCTTGAGAGAGGCAAATGAGAATAAACTAAAATCCAGCATTTGAAGCAAGTGGTTCAGGTAACTAGAAGTAGAATTTAACTGTTACTGTCTATAATTAAATCACAATAGATCTAAAGTTCATGCATTTTTAATCAAGATAAAAATAATTATATTTTTAGTCCATATATATATATATATATATATATATATATTTAAGGGCACATCCAAAATTAATAAGATTCTCTACCTTTAAAACTCTTAGACAAATCCAAATGTAAATTACCAATTACTTTTTTTTTTTTTCTAAAAAAAACAGCAACACACTACAACAACAATAAAGACACACAAAATGTTGATGTCCAAAATGATTTTCATATTGTATGAGATAACTTCTCCTTTATTTTTATTTCACTACATTTTTTGCCTAATTTAATATCGTCCTGTTTGCATTTTTGGTTTAAGTCCACTTTAATTGCGATATGTGGAAGAAAAGTGAGATATAGTCTATATGGCATATATAATTTGTCGTTGTTGACACTATGACATTTTTAACTCCAAGAATAAAGTGAGAATGAAATTAAAGCTCCTGTCACTTTAATGTGGGATGATTCATCTTTAAAAATCTGAATTGGGTTGTTAAGAATTACTGCATTGGGAAAACATATTTTTACATCAATCCTTCTATGGTTTCAATTGCATGGGTTGCATCAAACTGTATTTCTTGTACCCTACTACTTGAGAATATGTATTTTCTCTTCTTTTCCTGACTGTACACTTGATGGATCAGATGACTGATAACATTTCATAGCTGTCATCACCATCTAGCTCCACTTACATATACACAACTTCATAAAACAAATATTTCCAGAATTTAGTTGAACAAGGAACAAGCCTTCACTTAGCTGTGCTGGAACTGAAACTGATGAATTACATATCTGATTTGTCTTTGTTTTCCTTTCAGTTTTGCAACAAAAGCATTCACATGTTTCAGAGGGCTCTTGATAGTCGAGAGTTGGGCCCATACAAACGTCATGAAGTTCAACAAGGCCAAGTCAAGTGCAAGGTGCTGAACCTGGGCCAGGGCAATTGCAAATACACAACAGGCTTCTGTCTATGCAGAAATACAGGCTGGACAATGAGTGGATAGACAGCAGCCCTGCAGAGATGAATTTGAGGGGTATTGGTGTACCAAAAAAAAACTGAACATGAGCCATCAATATGTGCTTGCAACCAAGAAAGCCAGTCATATCCTGGGCTGCATTGCCAGCAGGTAAGGGGAGGTTTTTTTCCCCATCTCCTCTGTTCTCATGATACCCCACCTGGAGTACTGTCTTTTATTTTTATTTTTTTCTTCTGAAAATGTAACTCACTGACTGATACAGCTTATATTTAGAGCTGGGTAGTATTTGTAAGCATAAAAGAGAATATGCTGAAATAAAACAAGCTTAAATGAACTAGAACACTGATATTCAGGACTGTAAACTGCCAGTTATTTTCAAAGGCATTCTTTTTATGTGGAGAAATATGTGAAAGCTGAGTAGTTGGAGGAAGAAAAACACATACAAAATGCTGTGGCAGATTGTTGCAGTGAAAATAAGTATGACTTCTCATTCACGTTCAAAGTCAAACTGCCACAAAATTCTGAAAGAAATCATACAAGCCAAGAGCTGTAGCAAGCAGAGGAGCATAACGTAGTTAAAGTATTATAGTCGAATGAAATCATTACATCCAGTCTCTCCTCCAGCCCTTTAAATTAACTTATTCAGGCTGTACTGTACAAAGTAAAAAGAAAACCCAAATAATACATCTTTTACTGTCACCTTAATTGACAGAACTACTTAACACAGAATAAGTATCTGAAAACCATCTCTGAAAGAGTTTGTATGAAACTATGAAAACTATAAATTTATAGATGAAATCCAGAAATGCAGATTACTTTTTCCCATACAGTAAGCCAACTGTTTTCTTATATGTGTATATTAAATCTCATGATGACTTTACTTTTGATCATGCATGATAATGAATTTGTTCCTAAATCTAAGTCTATCAAAAGTAGCTTTAGAATTGCTAAAGATACATTATATTATGGTTTTGTTTGATCTCCCAAATGTTTTGAATGCTTACCATGCTCCTGTGTTCACCAGACCCATCATTCATTCTCATGATTTTTGAATCATTTACAGCCAGTAGTAGGAAAGCCCTAATTTCTTTAAAGGCAGTTTTTACTCATCTACAGTTCTCAGTAAACCAATGGTCCTCAGGATGCTGTTTAACTAAGTAGATTTTTAATTTATTTTCACACTAGCTCCTAAGTACTGGGGGAAAAGTAGTTAAGGTTCATATTGAAAGTAACTTATTTTATACTAGAATGCACTTGAGAGTCAAAATATGTACTTTCTTATTAATCTTTGGTTATTATTTTTCTAAGTAGCTTATGAAATATTTACATCAAAATATCTAATTGCAAAGACATCAAAATTAACATTTTTAAAATGAAAAATGGCAGTAAAATATTTTAAAATGAAAATGAAAGTGACTGGTATATTTCAGCTAAAAATGGAAAGCATTAATCTGAGAAATTATAAAAAGAGTTTTTTTTTGGTTTTGAAATAGTTTATTAAATATTTCAGTTAATCAATTTATTGTGTTTTCTTAAATATGAGATGTTTTGTCACAAACATGTCCAGTTCTAGTTTGTAAGCTCTCCCTTCTTCTTTTCCTTGCCTTTCCTTCCCTTTCCTTGCCTTTCCTTCCCTTTCCTTGCCTTTCCTTGCCTTGCCTTGCCTTTCCTTGCCTTGCCTTGCCTCGCCTCGCCTCGCCTTGCCTCGCCTTCCAATTCCCTCCACTCTTCTCTTCCCCCCTCCCCCCTCCTCTCCTGTCCTTGTCCTTGTCCTTGTCCTTGTCCTTGTCCTCATCCTTCTCCTTCTTCTCCTTGTCCTTGTCCTTGTCCTTGCCCTTGCCCTTGTCCTTCTCCTTCTCCTTCTCCTTTTCCTTTTTTTTTTTTTTTCCCTGGCTTCTCTAAAATATAAGAACTTTTCCTGTAAATAAATATCGATTTTAGTTTGCTCCCTCTTTTTTTTTTTTTTTTGTTTGAATAAAACAAAAAAAAAAAATAGGTAAGAATGTAGAATTATCTTCATTGACTGCAGTGGAAGTCATATTTTCTAATCAGCCAACAAGACACTACATATAACCCTCTTAAAATATTGCTTACAAAATAAAGTTGTCAGGTTTATGGGTCTTTAAGCAAAATCACAGATGAATATGGATATAACGTTTAATTCCATAGAGATCAGAAATGTTTGAAACACCTCATGCGGTAAAGGAAAGAGTTTGGACTCGAGAATGTTGTCTTGGTGTGATACAGGTAATCTTGACAGTTACAGAGCTAGGAAAGTGATAATGAAAATTATTGCTTTGAAGACAAATCAGTTGGAGTTTCTCAGAATAGTGCTTTAATATTTAGGGTTTATAACTCCAATGGTTTCAAATACGTACACTCTAAGTCCTCATCAGTACTGCTGCTCCTTCTTGTCCCTGGAGGTATTCAGCTGTGTTATGCCTTGCTGAACTGTCCAGTTCTTTTTTCTGACACTGAAAAAGAGATGGAAAAAAGAAAAAAAAAAAAAAAAAAGAGAGAGAGAGAGAGAGAGAGATGGGTTGACATAAGGACAAAAAGAAGAAATTGATTTCTGTCCTAGGAACTCTAAAATTCTTCCTGTCTTGCAAAGCATTTCCACTGCATAAGACAAATTACAGTGAATAATCTTTGCCTCCTATTATACAAAATGTTCCCTGTCTCCAGAAAATGATAGAAAATGAAAACTCTGCAATCTGTATGCACAAATGCATCTATATTCATATCTGTAAAAATACAGGTAGAAACCTCACTAATTTGAATCTTGACCAAATAGCCTTTGGATTTAAACTTACAAACACAGTCCTTTGAAACAACACTCATATCAGTAGAGCCTGTGGCCTGCAAGGAATCAATCATTTTAATTATGTATCTTAAATGAAAATATATCAAACGGTCTTTCCTATTAAAATCATAAAAATTAACGTACATGTTTGCTGTCTGCCTGATCCCATTTTGGCTAAGTGAAAGAAGTTTCAATTAATATTCTAGGTTCTTGAACCTCTTATGTCTTATGGCAAAGAATTACAAAGACTGTTAATTTATTACTATGAACACATCTTTCCTTTATATGCATTCTAAAAATTGTTATTTTTTTCAGTTAAAATTCTGGTTTTGTATTTCAAGATAACAAGTATTTTTATTTGTTACATATGTCCAATCACTCAATATTAATTTATTTGCTAAATAAACATTTTTTTTTTTACATGGTAAACATAAATTACAATAGTACTCACCTCTTCACCCAAATCATGCTAAACATCACCCAGGGGGTGGGGGTGGAGTGTGAGGGAGCAGATACGGTTAGAATATAAAGGAAAAGAGGAAAGTGTAGAAAGTTAGTGTTAGGAGTTACTGTTATGAGGAAGTGTTATACTTAAAAAAAAAAAAAAAAAAAAAAAAAAAAAAAAAAAAAAAAAAGAGCAGGGGCATACAAGATAGAATTGGAGACCTAGAAGAGACAGTCAACAGGCTGTGCCTCTTCTCCTCCACCAAGACAGGGATGCCTTCTTGGTAAACTCTGTACCTTCACCTTTTGGTTAGGAATACCTTATCCAAAACTGTATCAGTAAAAGCCTTTATCATGACTCTGAAACAGGCAAATGTTTGACGTTAAAAAGTCACCTTTAACATGAAACCCAATGCTGAAGCAGGGACACCTAGGCTTGCACAGGACTGTGTTGAAGTGTTGGGTCAGGCTTTAAATGTTTCCAATGAGATTATACAACCTGTCAGGGCAACCTCTTCCAGTGTTTTTGAGATTTATGATTAAGCCCATCCCCCAATCCTTGGAACATTCTGTCTTGTCAGGCTGCTCACAAATTATAACAGAGAAGAAACACTGTCTGCAAAGGCTGTTCTCATGCAGTAAGTCATAAATAGTAAAAAAAAAAAAAAAAAAAAAAAAAAAAAAAAAGCATATTCTCATCTCAGATATCCCATCCTGTGTCAATGTAAAAATAACGTCCAGCACTCTGTATTTTCAATTGACTCACATTCGTTATGTTTTACGTTTCAGAAGTAATAAATGAGTTTTCATTTAAAGTAATTACGTTTAACAGAATATAAGAAAAAAAAATAACTGTTGCCTTTAGAATCTAAATTTTATTTGATGAATTTCTTATAGAAAAGATTTGGGAGTTCAGTGGACCAGTGAATTGCAGACAATTTTTTATTGCCTAAATATATTCAGAGTAACTATTCTGTGGGTTAAAAACAAAATAATGATAAAACAGTGCTACAACTTTACACAGAGAGACATCACAATTATTTTATATTTTGCAAATAAAATAATACTAGATGTGATTTTATTCAAAGGAGTCTAAGGCAGTTAGACATTGAATTACCACTAAAATTCCATAATAAGTTCTCATTTGTTTGCTTGAAAGTAGCTGTTAGTGTATGCTTGTATCACTCTGTGTGAAAATATATGTATGTAAATATAGAACATATGGGTATGTGTACCTTTCAATGCCTATGTGTAGTACAACAGGAAATTAGATTAATAATACAGAATATGTTGTCAGCTATTTTATCATCATTCTCAGCTGGTAAGAACTTCTAAGATACCTCTCCTTTGATGAGGAACATCTTCAGTGGAATACTCTAACACTATCATATACATTTATTTCTTTTTTTTCTGTTTCTTGTTATGACTGATAAGAGGATGGATACTTCCTTCTGTTGTACTTATTATCACCCTGCTGCATTTGTCAATGACTGTATTCTTTTGTTTTATCCTCTTCTACTTACAATATTTCCTTCCACATATGATTATTTCTTTACTTGATCTGTGACATGCCCTTCTCCCACTGTTGGAAAGGACTTCATGATGTTTCATAAAGGACATAAAGGACAGCAGAAAATAATTAAATTAAGGATTATTTAATATATATATGTAAGCAAACCATATGATTATTTGACTTATGGTTGGATGCTGTTGATGGAGTTTTGGAAGCTCTCAAGGAACCAAAGAACTACATTAACAGACTTAAATAACTACAGATCCCGTAACTCTCATCATCTGTACTGTGCTGTCTTTGAACATTCATATAATTAATTTGCTCCACTCTTACTCTATAGATTATTTTAGAATGTGAATGTAAATCTCTGTAAATATTCAGTGGAACAATCTCCCAGGAAGAAACATTGTAGTTCATGAAGGTAGTACAATGAGAAATTAAACCAAAGAATTAGTTTCCCATAAGGGACACATACATAGTGACTGAATGATAAGTCAATGATCCAACATAAATTATTTGCCTGGAATATTTCTTACAGCTCGACACACCATTATCCTTTATACTTGGCTGTGTATGTTGCCAGGGTACAGTCCAATATACATAGGCAGGAAAAACAAACCATAACTGTTTTTGATTTAGGGTTATTAAAATTAACCAAGGCTGAATAAATTGAAGGTGGCACTGCTGATATTGCCAAGCAGTATATTGAAAAATATTCCAAAATTATTTAGTGAACTACAGCCTTCATAATCAAAATGTGAAGAAATTTTCAGAAGATAAATCTAGACAGATCCTGTTAGCCCTTACACTAAGATAGTTTCCTAATGGAGTATTTTGTCTCTAGAAAAGCTTGCAGACATGCCTATTTAAAGACCAGTGTGAACAAGAACTGTGTGAGAGTTCACAAGAAATTCCATGCCCTTGAACTGCCTTCATATGCCAAGTATTACATCAATATTTACACTCCTTTCTGAGTTTTGTTTGTTTGTTTGTTTGTTTTTTCACAAAGCTGCATGGAGCAAAAGGTCAAAAGGATAAAAGTTCTGCTTACAAAAGTCATACAACCTAGAGTCAGAAGGCTCTTCAAATCCACCCTCTGTATTTTACAGCCAAGTAAGCAACAGGCAGGATCAAACACTGTCAGTACTGGCAGCATTCTGTTCTCCCTTATTCAAATAATAATATGAAATAATGTCATTACCTTCAGTATGTTCTCATCATATTTACACCGGTGTCACCACAAGGAGAAAGGAACCAAAATTCAGTTCCTGAAAGTGTGCATTTTGCTGTTTTTAAGGTCTTTTTATTAAAATGCTTCTTGATAGGTCTGTTCTACCCTAGAATCTTATTCTAGTGAACCTTGTTATATTCACCCATTTCTAAGAGCGCGTCATTTTAAACAATACCTCAAAAGAAATTATTCTTACAAGAGAATAGAGTTATGCATGCACCAAAAGAGCTTAGCATTCCAGAATTGGTATCTCACAGGGATGAATAAATATTTGACCAATATTGAGAGTCCTAGGATGCATTTATGCTAATGAACGTTCTAATGCAAAAGTTACTATAATGCAATTCACCTTCAGTGTAACCCTCCTGCTCAGTGTGTGTCAGATCAATTAGTTTGTCCAGGACTACGTCCAGTCAGGGTTTGATCAAATCCACAGACAAGGACTCCACAGCCTTTTTAAGCAGCCAGTTCCAGTGTTCAGTCATTTTCACAGTTTTTTTTTTTTTTTTTTTCTTGTTTAGACAGAATTTTCTGCATTTCAGATTGTGCTCATTGCCTCATGTCCTTTCATTAAGCACTGCTGAGAAGAATGCCTATTTCCTACAGTTGATTTCCACACACTGATAAGATCCCCCTGAGCATTCACTTCTCCAGAATGAACAATCCCACCTCTCTCTGCCTTTTCATGTATGAGAGATGCTCTGGTCCTTTAATCCTTTGGGCTGTTCACTAGACTCACTCCATTAACTTATTAATGGAAAGGTTACTCCATTAACCTTTCTTATAGTGGCAAGTCCAGAACAGGACACAGTACTCTAGATGTAGCCTCATCAGTGCTGAGTAGAGAAGAAGAATCATGTCCCTTGACTTGCTATATATAGCACGTTGTGTTCCTGTAACTTTGCAATATATATATATATATACATATATATAATATATATATAATATAATATTTATATAATATTTAATATAATATATTTATATAATATATATAATATAATATAATAATATAAATATAATAATATATATATAATAATATATTATATATATTTATATATAATATATATATATATTTACTGCAAAGTTACAGGAACACAAAGTCTTTCATGGAAAAGCTACTTTCCATCTGATTGGCCCCCAGCCTGTACTGGGTTGCGGGGTTATTTTTTGCTAGGTGCAGAACAATTACACTTTGTTGAACTCCATGAGACTTCTGTTGGCCCATTTTTCCCCCTTGTCAAAATTCTTATGAATGACACCGTATCAGCCACTCTTCCCAGTTTTGTATCATCAGCAAACTTGAAGAGCTTAAACAGCAAGGGACCCACGATCAACCCTTGGATTACTTTACTAATACCTAGACACCTTATGGACTTTGTGCCATTAATCACAACTATCTGAGCACAACAAGATACCTTGTGGTTCAGGTCACTGTCCACTTACCTAACCCAGAATTTAACAGCTGAAGTTGAGGATGAGGATGTTATAAAGTATATGTTAAAAGCCTTACTACGGTCAAAATAGACAACATTCACTGTTCTCAATCCTTCCACCACCAGGGATGTTTTATGATTACTTGATATGTTGCTTCATCACCTTCCTAAGGATTAAAGTGAGACTGACCAGTCTATAGTAGTACTAATGATTGTGTGGAACAAAGAAAAAGGGTTTTTTAAGTATGTTATCAGGAAAAAGAGGACCAGAGCAAACATTGGTCTGATATTTGATGAAGACAGTCACCTAACAAACAGAGACATAGATAGACAAAGCAGAGCCATTTAATGCCTTTTTTTTTTTTTTTTACTCTGTCTTCAGCACTGATGATGGGCTCTGGGACCCCAGCTGTCCTGAGTTAGAGGACTGTAATTGCAGGAATGATACACTCCCAGCCAACCCTGAACTTCTGAGGGATTTGCTGCTCTAGTTGGATGCGTATAAGTCCATGGGGTCTGATTCATCCCAAGGTACTCAGAAAGCTGGCTGATGTCCTTGTGGAACCTCTCTCAATTATTTTTCAATTGTCTTGGGAATCTGGAGAGTTCTCAGTTGACTGGAAGCTGGCAAATGTGGTTGCAGTTTTCAAGAAGGTCAGGAAGAAAGATCCTGGCAATTACAGGCCTGTCAGTCTCACTTCAGTATCTGGTAAAATTATGGAGAAGATTATTCTTAGAGTTCTTGAAAAATACCTGAAGGACAACGCACACATTGGTAACAGCCAACATGCGTTCATAAGGGGAAGGTCATGTTTAACAATCATAATTTCCTTTTATGACAAGGTGACCCATCTAGTTGACCAAGGGAAGCCAGTTGACGTAATTTTTCTGGATTTCAGTAAAGCTTTCAATACTGTCTCTCACAGTATCCTTCTGGGAAATATTATATATATATATATATATATATATATAAATGAATAGAATGCAGCTAGATAAAAGCATAATAAGATGGGTGAACAATTGGTTGATGGGTCAGGCACAAATGGCTCTTGTAAATGGTGATTTGTTAGCATTAGGTCAGAGGTTGGACTCGGTGATCTTGGAGGTCTCTTCCAACCTAGACTAGATTCTGTGATTCTGTGTTACATTGGGATGGTGACCTGTCACCAGTGGGGTCCCCCGGGGCTCCATTTAAGTACCGGTCCACTTCAATGTTTTCATAAATGATTTGGGTGTTGGCCTTGAATGTATTTTGAGCAAGTTCATGGATGATACTAAATTGGGTGGAGCTGTTGCCTCCATTGAGGGTGGTGAGGCTTTGTATATAGATCTAGACAAATTAGAGCACTGGACAATCACCAACAATATAAAGTTTGACAAGAGCAAGTGATGGATTCTGCACCTGGGAAGGGGAAAACCTGGTTTTACATACAGACTGGGGGATGAGATGCTGGAGATCAGACCCACAGAAATGAGTCTTGGGCTTTTGGTCAATAGCAAGCTGAACATGAGCCAGCAGTGTGCCTTGGCAGCCAGGAGGACCAACCGTACCCTGTGGTGCATCAAGCATGGCATTGCTAGCTGGTCAAAGGAAGTGATGGTCCTGCTCTACTCTGCACTGGTGTGGCCTCACCTTGTGCAGTTTTGTGTGCCACAGTATAAAAAAGATATAAAAGTGTTAGAGTGTCCTGAGGAGAGTTACCAAGATGATGAAGGGTCTGGAGGTAAAGACCTATGAGGAGCAGCTGAAGTCACTTGGATTGTCCAGCCTGGAGGAGACAATATTGTGGAGAGACCTCATTGCAGTCTACAACTTCCTCACAAGGGGGAGGGAAGGGGCAGGCACTGATCTCTTCCCTCCCCCTTGTGAGAGAAGTGATATGACCCAAGGAAACAGCTTGAAGCTGAGACAGGGGCAGTTCAGGCTGGATATCAAGTAAAATTTTGTCACCAAGACGGTGGTCAGGCACTAGAACTGGCTCCCCAGGGAAGCAGTCACAGCACTGAGTCTGCTGGAGTTCAAGAAATATTTGTGCTCTCAGATACATGGTCTGATTTTTTGGGTTGTCCTTTGGTGACCCAAGAGGTCAGACAAACCTTGACAGTATCTGTACAACTTCATAGAATGATCCCTGGGTAAGCAGCAAACCTCACTTACTTGTCCATGAGGAAAAGGGAGCACTGTCTCTTCTATGATTATTTGTTTTCCAGGGTGAATAATGGCATATTCTTCCTATGAACTTTTTTCCACAAAAAAGTTACAAGTAATTTTATGGGATCTTACTCATGTTCACTCAGCCACATTTAAAGATAAGCAGGCAGATGACAAAGAATGTGGTGGTTTTTCTGCCATCAATCTTTTCACAGGCTGTGAAGCATATAGTTTTATCTATAAACAGTATAACAATGTAAAGTAAAGGAAAGAAAAGACTGGTTTTAGACTTTCTATGAATGTGATGTGACTTAAATTAGATCAAATAATAATATTTACAAAAGCCGTAGTTATCCTAAAACCAACCCTGATGTTCTCCCATCTGCTGCATTAAAGCAGGCTTTCATCCTCCCCAAAGCTAATTATTAAAGTAGAAATATTATTTGCCATAATGAAGAAATTAAAAGATGTGTGTGTGATTAAAATGACAGTTTGAGGTACATGAAGATAAATCTGAAATCCTGACACATACATAAAGATAGATCAAGTGTGTACATGTAGCATGTTGTTACTCTGAAAAAAAAAAAAAAAAAAAAAAAAAGCAAAAAACATGAGCAATATATTATAGATCAGTGCATTACTGATTGTAGAAACTGACTGAGAACAGAAACTATGGAAAGATCATAAAACTGAATTAATTTGATATTTAACACATTAATTAAGGATAGAGCACTGACTTTTATTGTCTAATTAAAAAAAAAATAAAAAAAATCCTGTAGTTCCAAAATGCATATGAAGACACCACACAATTCAAATAGTTTTTTGGTTCTTTTTAAGTAGAAACACAGCTTAAGATAAGTTACCCTGTCATTTAAGTCCAGCACTCTGCATCTTCAAAAGGCAGCATGAGCAGTTTGCTTTTCCCTCCAAAAGTCTGGATGTGACTAGATGAAACATGCCACACTTGTTCAGCTGTACAGTCAACTCCCTGTCACTCCTGTATGTGTCAGCCACATTAGACATCCTGTGTTGCCTGCACCAAACTGGTTTAGCTTGAGCTGGCAAATCTTGGTTGTTTTGATATGGTGCAATGTAAACACAGATAAGTCATTTGTGGACACCAGCTGGTGCAGCCACATGTCCCTTCACTTCTCCACATTGATTTTTCAGCTCAGTGAAGATTAGCTCAGGGACCTGCATGCTCTATAGGCATGGCAGCCTCAATGACTTTCCTCCATCTTACCTTCATTGTATTTCACTAGAGAAAAAATAAAAATAGAAATCATCTGCTCTGTATTTTATCCAAGTTCCCATGTTTGCTGTTACCCTACATAACTCACTGGGTTAGTGTGGCTGCATTGCACATCACTGCAATTTCTGTTTCAATCCTGCCATAACACTCTTAAGAATATGTACTGGATTTATATGGCAAGGTTTTGGTAGTGGTGAGGGCTGCAGGGCAATGTCTTTGAAGAGAGGACAGGGTTGTCCTGTGCCGGACACAGCCAGTTCCAGCCAGCTCCAAGGGACCCACTGCTGGGCAGGGCTGGGCCCAGCAGCAACACTGGTGGTGCCTTTGGGAAACATATTCATGAAAGGGCAAAAATTGCTGTGCAGCATCTATGGTAGAAAACTAAGAAAAAAATGTGTGTGAGAAACAACCCTATAGACACCGAGGGCAATAAAGAAGGAGGGGGATGAAATGATACTGAGCAGAACTTCCCCTGCAGCCCTCGGAGAAGACCATGGTGGAGCAGGCTGTCCCCTTGCAGCCCACTAAGGACAATGTCAGAGCAGATATGCACATTACATTCACGAAGGACCCCACACTGAACATGCAGGTGGACATGACATCAAGGAAGCTGCAGCCCAATAAGTCTATGCAGGAACAGGCTCCTGGCAGAGACTGTGGCCAGTTCATGAACTATATCTCCTGGGACAGACCCTGTAATGGAACAGGGGAAAATCATGAGGAGGAAGGAGCATCAGAGATGAAGTGTTGCAGACTGACAGGAGGAAGTTGAGCAATTTCCCCGTCCTTATCTCAACCCTTGAGCCTTTTGCATTGTATTTTCTCCCCCTTCCCTTTGAGGAGGGGGAGTGAGAGAGCAGTTGTGGTGGAGCTCAGATGCCCACCTGAGTAAAACTACTACAGTTCCTTCCAACTTGGGATATTCTATGATTCTATTAGTCTGTTTTTCCCATAACAGGAACGGGTGGTGAGTGATCTCTCCATCCTTAACTCAAGCCACAGGCTATTTCATCTTATTTTATCCCCTTGTCTTGCTGAGGAGAGGGAGTGGGAGAGCAATTCATGGTCACCTGGCAGCCAGCCAAGGTTAACTCACCATAAGACAATATAAATGCAATTTATATATGCCTAATTTATATTAAACACTCAAAATACTGAAATATCACTAAATATGCTATAGTACTCAATATCCTTACTAGAGAATGCAACATTATGGAGGAGCTTGAAGTTATGAAGATTACTGACACAGATAAGTTCACAAATCTTTAAAGAAAGTAAATAGCGTGTAACAAGTTGTCATGCATATAGATTTACTATTATGTTTTGCTAATTGATTGTGCTTAGGAAAATAAGTGACCAAAAATACAAAAAGCAATTCTATTGTTCTTAGCTGGTAGTACTATTAGCAGGTTAACATTTGATTTAATTCATCTGAGTAACTAAACTTCATATTGCATAAATCTGATTAAAATTATTGCTTTTATTTACATTAATTCCATTAGTCCCTAGTAGTTATAATTGTAATCATAAAACAGAATTGCTAAAGTGATGATAAAATATTTGTTGACTCTTCTATGGAACAAGCAGGCTCTGGCTGGTATGAACAATCACTGCAGTCTGATTACCGTGTAGTGTTCCAGCCCCAATATTGCTTGCTGCTAGATAATATTTTACTATAAGGGTGAATTATATTTGCAAAGTACAGTGATAATATTCAGAGGACCATGTCTATTGATACTCATTTAGCAACAAGCATTTGCTGATGTTTATATCCTTGCCAGTTTATCGATTACAGGAAAGAATATACAAGCAGAACATTATAAAAATCTTGGAGGCTTTTCCAAGACTGTCAGAAAACACTGTTCATAAACAATAAATGTGAACTGCAAAATGCCTCATTTGCAGAACAACCATAGTGTTTTTCTCAGTTCAGCACAGTGCAGTACTACACTGACAATTTAGCACTGGTTTTGTGCTGAATTATAATTGGTTGCTTTGGCTCACTAAGTTGCACCCTTTATTAATCCAGAATGATGGGAGAATGAAGTCAGCTAAGCTAAACTGACACTTTTTGCAATTGCAGGTATTTCTGAATTTGTTCTGAGAGTGCAGTAGATTGACTCTACATCACTGCTTTGTTCACTTCCAGTGCCAATGGCAATTTCCAATAGAAATAAATAGCCATGTCAGCCTTAGGTCAGTAGGCAGATAATTAGAAAAATGAAGGTTGTATTTCATACAGTTAAAACAAAATCTATTTAGGACTTTACAACGTAAATTTATATGAGTAATAAAAGATTTTCCTTTGGTCTATGAGAGCTGTGAATGAAATTTTCTTCTTGTCTTGTTACCCAAGAGAATGATCGAGTATGCCTGCACTTGATCATTAAGTATAGTTATTTTTAAAGACCTTCCATTTACAGCAGCAAGAGCACAAAGCCAGATTCTTAGGTGGCACATAAATCAACGCTTACTGCCTTCATCTACCCATTGGGTAGTTGTTGAGAAGAGTCAGACATTGCTCAGAGGTGCACAGTAAAAAGACAAGAGGCAAACAGACAAATCTCAACTAAATATAAAACAGACATTTTCACAACAAGAGTGATCCAATATTGAAACAAGTTGCCCAGGGAGTCTGAGCATCTCTGTCCTTAGAGATATTCAAAATGTGTCTAGACAAGGATCTGAGAAATCTAGTGGAATAACCTAATGTAAGTGGAAACCAGTAACAAGTGGTATCACTCAAGGATGAATACAGGGACCAGTATTATGCAATATCTTCATTAATCACATAGAGAGTGGGATTAAGTGCATTCTCAGCAAGTCTGCAGATGACACCAAGCTAACTCATGCAGCTGATATGTTGTAGGGAAGGGTTACAATCAAGTGGAACCTGGACAGGCTTGAAAAGTGGGTCCATGCAAACCTAATGAAGTTCAATAGGGCCAAGTGCAAGGTCATGAACCTGGGTCAGGACAATCCCCAATATTGGTATAGAGTGAGTGCTGAATGGATTGAGTGCAACCCTCAAGAGAAGGACTTGGGTGTATTGGTGGATGAAAAATTGGATATAAGACAAAACTTGGACATGTACTTGCAACCCAGAAAGCCAACCATATCAAAAGAAGCATGGCTAGCTGATCAAGAGAGGGGATTGCCCCCTTCTGCTCCACTCTTGTGAGACCCTACTTGGAGTACTGTGTCCAGTTCTGGAGTCTGCAGTACAACAAAGACACAGATCTGTTAGACCAGATCCAGAGGAAGGCCACAAAATGACTGGAGGGCTGGAACAGCTCTATTATGAAGAAAGAAGCTGGAGAAGACAAGACTCTGGGGAGATCTTACAGTGGCATTCCAGTACGTAATGGGGGCTTTTAAGAAAGATGGAGGGAGACTTCTTAGCAGGTCCTGTAGTGTAGGTAAAAGAGGTAATGGTTTTAAACTGAAAGAGGGTAGATTTAAATTAGACATCAGGAATATTTTTTTTACAAGGGTGGTGAGACACAAGAACAAGCTACCCAGAATTTTTTTTGTTGTCCCATCATTGGAGGTTTTCAATGTTTTCAATCAGTTGAAAGTTTGAGCAACCTGATCTTGTGAAAGATGTCCATGCCTATGGCAGGAGGGTTGGACTAGGTGATCTTTAAGGGACCCTTCCAACCCAAACCATTATATGATTCTATGAGTTTCAAAGTTTGTTCTGATTTGATATGGGAGTTGAATCAGAATACCTCCAGAAATTGTTTCCCATTTAAACTAGTCTAGGACTCTACAATTGTTCTATTGTCTTAACTATTTCAAATCACCTCAACAGATGGCTTAACTTACATAGAAACATAAATACTGCAGCACAATAAATGAAGAATCACCATTGTAGAGGCACTTTTACCAATAATTACTAAATCATACTAGAGGAATGTTGTTGTTTTTATTTTTTTCTTTTACATAAGGGTACTGCTACATAATTAACTTAATTTTCAGTATCAGGGACACAGGGAAAAGGCACTAAACTGCTATATTATCTATACAAGAAAGGGCTAGGTAGGGGGATTACACTTTGAAGGCCACCAGATTCTGTCCACCTAAATTTTATGAAGTGTTCAGACTAGCTTGCACTTCTGTAGGCATATACTCTGCTTTGGACTTTAATTTGCCCAGAGAATTTAAGATCCTTAAAAGAGAACTTCTTTAATTTGTTAGAATTAATTGTCTAATGTCCTGTGTTCCCCCCCTCCCCCCCCCCCCGATTTCATAATGCCACATATGAGGAAATATCTTGTAACAATAGCTTTCAATTCTACCCATAACAATGATTTCAGTGTAGTTTTTAATAAGTTCCAAAAAAAATTTGCTGCAATTTTGTCGCAGAACGTTGATAAAATCTGACAGAATTAATATTTTAATATTTTAAGTTGGCTGCTTACTTTTTGGATATCCATGTCCCTTAGATCCCTTAGATCTCTTCTGACCTGGTAGATTTGGGGCAGCTGAGTGGATAGTCTTTATTTTTGGTTACTATTGGAAAGGTGATCTGACGAATACAATGACACTTCTAATTCTTAGCCTAAATATGTTGATGATAAGGTTAGAAGCATTTATTTTATTTTATTTTTAGATAAGTGTACATAGTTATTCAACATCATAACATAGCCAGTGGCTTTTTGTGAAATGACTTAAAGACTTAGTGATTTAACAAACTCTTATGCTAATGTACCAAGATTTACTTTCCACTCAGGCAGAAGGCATTATACAGCAATAAGCTAACTGCACTGGAAAACTACAAGGAAATACATTCAACAATGGTTAAAAAAACAAAAAAAAAAAAAAGAGAGAGAGAGAGAGAGAGAGAAAACGACAACAACAACAAAAAAGAGAGATAACAATAGAATAAGAAAAAAAAAAAAGAGAGAAAACAGGCTGAGTATTCAACAGACTCACTGTTGTCTTTATTTGTACTTGATTAATGCCCCAGAAGCTCAAGCTTTTAGAAACAAATTCAAAAAGTGGCTTCATTAAGGACTACTAGAAACTGGCAGCATAAGACTGCTTTCTGCTGTACCATTCTGAACAAATTTTCCCTCCTTCTGACACTGACTCTCAACTCTTACATGACCTTTTTCATAATCTCTACTTCAGCTGCATAGAAATGTAACCATGTTTACCTCCTTATTTTGTCTCCATTCTTTCCCCCTCAAAAGCACCACCATCACATAGTACTTCCCAAAAAGTGAATTAATATTTTTTGTTCTTTGGTGCTACCATGACTCAAAGTGCTAGTCTTGTGTAACGCAAGGAGTTCATAAGTGCTGCCTTAAGGACTGAGAGAAACACTGGTATTTTCATAGTCCATGCAATACTGAAAAGAGCAAGAGCATAAAAAATAGAATTCTTCAATTATTATGTTTCATGAAGTGTATGTTCAAAATGCAAACGTGGCTGCTATAAAAAAAAAAAAAAAAAAAAAAAAAAAAAAAGGAAGTGAGAGAATGTTTCAAAGAAGTAAGAAGTTATTCTTTCCTCTTACATAGAGCTTACATAGAGATGTTTCATTCAAATTCTGGAAAAGAGTAGCAGAAGTCACCCGATAAAGCATGAGTTTAAGAAAATATGGCTCAAGGAAAATATGAACATAATCTTTTTTGGTGGTGGTGGTGGTTTGGGTTGGGTTTTGGTGGTTTAGTTTGGGTTTAGTTGGGTTTGGGTTTGGGTCTGTGGTATTTTTGTAGTTGTAAATGATGCAGATTCTTTTTACTGACTAGGGTTTTCATGATGGAAATGTCATGCACACACACACACACAAATAAGCTTATTTTAAAAACTGTCTGCCTTAGGAACTGAGGTATTTTACAAACTGGCATTGATGTTCATCTCTAAAATACCTAGAATAGTATGAACATCATAAAGTTATTTATGCCTCAGTGTAAGTTAATTTTTTACTAATAATTTTGTAGCTCTAGGACT
Source organism: Oxyura jamaicensis (assembly GCF_011077185.1). Taxonomy (NCBI): domain Eukaryota; kingdom Metazoa; phylum Chordata; class Aves; order Anseriformes; family Anatidae; genus Oxyura; species Oxyura jamaicensis. The sequence continues at coordinate 168,475,063 of NC_048893.1, forward strand.
TGGATAAAGAAAATAAATAGAAATAAAATAATACTAATAATTACAACAAAACACAACCAAACAATAAGTGTATTAAAATTGCAATTGGTAGATTCATCCATGTATGTAGGGAAAGACAAGACAAATGTTCTTTATAGTGAATGTTCCTAATGGAGTGGGATGTTCACAATTTCACTTATCTATGCTTTCCAAAATAATCATAACAACAATTCTTTAGGCAAATGCCTGAAAAATTGAATGCTTGAAAGAACTCAGTAAGATTCACTGTTAGGTACAAAGAGATGTTATTAATTGATACTAACAGCTATCACAGAATCACTGAATAATTGATGATGGGAGGAACATACGGACACTATCTAGTCCAACCCTACTGCTCAAATCAGGGTTTGTTAGATCAGGTTGCTCAGGGCAATGTCTAGTCATACCTTGAATATCTCAAAGGACAAGAACTTCACAACTTCTCTGGGTAACCTCTTCCAGCATTCAATCACCCTCACAGTCAAAACATGTATTCTTATGTTCAGATGGGATTTCCTGTGTTTTAGTCTGCACCCTTGCCTCTAGTGCTGTTACTGTTTGCTAGTGAGAAGGCTGTCTTCACATACTGGGCAGCAATGTTGCTTGGGAATCATTGTCTTTTACAGAACCATACCACACACATTCAGTCGGGAGCTATTCTTTAGCACTCACTAAATCTTAACTTTTTAGGAGACAACAGTTCCTGACTTTCAGTTTCCCTAGAAAGAGATTACTGGCTCATAGTTGCAGTTGAGTTTTCCTAGGCAGAAATTTTTGTTTCCCCTTCTGCAGGGACCAAGCTGGCATCTTGATTCTGCAAGAGAGAGACATCCAGTCTATGCTGAATTCAGAATCTTAATATTCAATTTCATAAATGCACAACATAGTTCTTTCTCTTCTTGTAACATCAAAGCAGGGCTACCTTAACTCATTTGGATTCTTAAGCAAATATACTGCATTTTTAACTTGAACTAGCTTGACTAGAGCAAGTTTGTAAAACTTTGCAGAGCAATGAAGATGAAGTGGAATGGATGTCAGAATAGGCTTCATAGCAAGTGAATACCTACAGTCCAAGGTACAACATTATGGCCTGCTCTGAAGGTAGCATAGCCCCATCTCTACTCCCTTGCTACCCTAGCTGGTTGCATTATATCAGATATGCACATCATATACTACAATCACTCTTCCTGAATGCAGTCTAGACATTACCTTTGATGCATCTATTAAATGGTGTGATTCTAAAGTAGACTAACATGCAGGGTTTCCATTTTTTTTTTTAACTCTTTCCAAGTTAGAAAATCAGTAAAGCAGTTTTGAAAGCAAAATGAAAAAATAAAATAAAAGTTCAGTTGAAATTTCAAAAACATAAATTTTAGAAATATGGCATGCACTGTTTATGATAAGTTAATGAATAAAAATATATGAATATACACATTCTGGATAAAACAGCCTACTGAGGTGGAAGAAGGTGTCACTTCATCAGCAAAACTGAATTTCTGCCTAGAGTGGCACATGTATTACTTTTTTAGCAGTGGTAGCTAGGAAATATATTTCAGTGACATCAGTAATATCTGTAAAACCTATGAGCAGCTTTACTTCCTTCCTAGGTATTAGAACCTACCTCATGAACACACAGAAGAGTTTGTTAAGTACCAGAGAAAAAAATAATGGCCTCTTATCTCAATGATCCTCGGCATTTGGCTTTGTTGTTTCTGACTACAGGGACTTCTTTAAGGAATGAGGACTGTCAGAGGATATACACAAGCAATCTGATAAAGTGAGGGAAGGACATCTTTGCAAATTTAGGGAGGATGTCTTTAAACAAGGCTAGTAGGAAATACTGATAATATACCTGAAGAGAAGTGGAAGCCTGAGGAGATCTGAAGAGACACCCAGAAGGCAGAAGTCTGAGGCAGGTATTCTTATTACCCCTATGAAAATAGCAGAACTGGGGACTTATCTCAAGTGTCTAGACACAGCAATTGGAAACAGAAGAAATTATAAACTGTTTTTGAACAGTTCGAGAGCTGTGGTCTCATTAGAATCATAGCTATGCAATGATTATGACTCATGACTGGTGTGACGTGACTTTCCTTGTGGCAAGAGATGGTGTACTGGGTCTGGCTGGGATGTTAACTTTCCTTGCAGCAGCCCATACAGTGCTGCGCTCTGCACTTGTAGCTAGGACAGCAGTGGTATCACACCAGTGTTGTGTCTGCTGCTGAGAAGTGCTGGGACAGCATCAGGACTCTCTCTAACCCTCCTAGGGGGTGGACAAAAAAGAAAGAATCATCAGGGCAGCTGACCTAAACCAACCAAAGGAATATTCCATAGCATGTGATGTCACACTCAGCAATAAAAGGTGGAAAAAGAAGAAGAGGGGAGGGGTGGGCTCTCATTGCAAAGACTTCTGTCTTCCTGCTGAACACCGGCTATGTGCGTTGAGGCCCTGCTTCAAGGACATGGTCAAGCATCGCTCATTTGTGGGAAGTAGAGAGTAATTTCTTTCCTGTGCACTTCCACATAGCCTTTACTTGTTTTATTTTGTTTATCCTTTTCCCCTTCCCTTTTCCCCTTTCCCTTTTTTCCCTTTAGTTGAATTGTTTAATTAATAATAATATTTCCTTACTAATATTTTTTTTCTCTTTAATTAAATTATCCTTATGGGGCTGGAGCTGGAGCGGCTGCAGGAGCTGGAATGGCTGCAGGAGCTGGAGCTGGAACAGCTACAGGAGCAGGAGCAAGAGCAGCTGCAGTAGCTGGAGTGGCTGCAGGGTCTGTCACTCGGTTCATAGTAGCATCAA
>NC_048893.1:168487884-168512751 GCF_011077185.1 Oxyura jamaicensis
ACCAGCTACTAGGAGGAATAATAACTGTCCTAACTGAAACCAGGACAATCACCATCTGTTACTATTTCTATTATGAATCGTATGGAAAGAATCTTGTATTCAGAAAGGAAAAAAGGGAAAAAAAAAAAAAAAGAAAAAAAAAAGTTTGTCATTGGGTATAATTTCCTAAAGCATCAGCACAATTTTTGTCCTTGTGATCACAAGGTCTGAGAAAATATTTGGACTCCTCTTAGGTTTAAACACAGTACAACAACAGATCCCTCAGATTCCTCTTGAGATCTGAACATGTTTATGTAGATCTATGCTCAAACAAGTTTGTTATATTTAGTTACTGAAATACAATGGAGACAGCCTTTTTTAAAAATAAAGAATTGTCTATCAAAAGCCTTAGAAGTTCACTTCTGTTTTCAGTAGGGAATAGTATTATTCCTTGTCTCAACTTCAGAACCAACAGTAACAGTATTACAATGACTTCTTTTTTTTCATCTCTTATGCTACAACATCATGAAAGTGATAGCATATAGGTAATGTATTGATGTATTGATGTGTAGGTAATGTACTGATTGTAAGTTATTGATTTTCATAAAACAGAGGAATGAAATTTCAGTGATATCTATGTCCACTGATGAAATTGTCAAGAAATAAAGGATACAGGAACATTGCTTAGTTAGATCATATGATTATTTCCTAAAGCCAGTCTACTATGGAAGCTGTCAGCTTTCCGGCATTATTTGTGGATAGCAGGCTGAATTTCTTATTCAGTAATTCAGCCAGGCTGTAGGCCCGCCAATTCAGAGATACATTATACAAACAAGCTCAGATTAGCCTGTACAAGGTGAAGAAAATGTTAATAATATGTGACAAATAAACTAGTGGAACTTGGATTTTAAATACTGCCCTTTTCTTCCTTTCTCTCCTTAAGGAGAAAATGATTTTACAAGATTTAGGCAACAATAATCTATTGCTTGTGTGATACAATGAGAGCTAGCAAGAGCTTTTCAGTTCAGGAACAAGGCCTTTTCAAGTATGTATTACAAAAAAAAAAAAAAAAATAATAATAATAATAATAAAATGCTTCATGACACTGGCTTTATGCAGAGAACTTCTTCAAGTTTGGTTCTCTTAGTCAAGACATTAATTCAGAATTCTTTGCTTCTTTCTCATCCATTTCATTGATTTAGGACTATGGTAGGAGTACCCCAACTGATTAAAACAGTAGTAACATTGCATTATCAGCTGCAGGGAGGGGATCCAGAAAACTTGGAATCTGAGAGCTGGAAAATAATATATATATATATGTACATATATATAACTTTTTTATTTTGTGGCTATATTTTTTGTCAGTTATAAAAATCTTGACAGGGTGATCAGCTCCACTGCAGATGTGTTCTGCAGTGCAGTAGGGGATTATGGTGTGCAGCGGATTCCTGCACATATGCAACTCCAAGGAGAGGAGGGAGCTGCCAGTACCAGGCAGCCCTTGCAAGAGTGCTGACAAGGCTTGGGCATGGCCAGGAGTAGCTGCAGCCACTCCAAAAAGCTGCCTGTAGGGAGTGCAAGAGACCAGGAGAGTGGGGAACAGGGAGTGGTGGTCATCTGGGGCAGGGTGTGACAATTTGTGTGGGAGGACCTGCAGGGAGGACAGCTGTTTTCTTCTCTTCTGGTGGCAACAAGAAGCTGCCTTCTACTGAAACAAAAATGGTGGTCACCCACTGCAACTGTCAGGCTGAGGCTGAAACCCAGATGGGTACAACACCCCCCAGACAGAAGCCTACACCCACACAGATCTCCCAACAACCTGCCAAGGACTGAAATTTTCTTACATTGGTAAGAAAATAAAGTCCAAGGAGAGTGTACACCTTCTGAAAAATGGGAAGGGAGAACTGCTAACAACAGACATGGAAAAGGCTGAGGTACTCAACAACTTCTTTGCCTCACTCTTCACTGGCAGTTAGACTACCCATGCCTCCAGAGTCCCTCAGCCTCTAGGTGTGGGTTGGGGGATCAAAGTCCCTCTCACTGTAAGCAAAGAGCAGGTTCGAGACCATCTGATGAAACTGAACAGCTCTATGGGGCCTGAAGACATGGATCCCAGAGTCCTAAGGAAACTGGCTGATGGAGTTACCAAGCCTCTCTCCATCATATCTGAAAAGTCCTGGCAGTCAGGTGAAGTCCCTGGTGATTGGAAAAAAAGGGAAACATCACTCCCATTCCTAAAAATGGGTCAAAAGGAGGACCTAAGGTACTACATACCTGTGAGCCTCACCTCTGTGCCTCAAAAGGTCATGGAACAGATCCTTCTGGAAGCAATGTCGAGGCACATGCAGGACAGGGAGGGGATCTGAAACAGCCAGCATAACTTAAGATATAACACCAATGGCAAATCATGCCTAAACAATCTGGTGGCCTTCTATGATACAGTGACAGCATCAGTCAACAAAAGTAAACCAACCAATGTCATCTAACTGGACTTATGTAAGGCTTTTGATATGGTCCCACATGACATCCTGATCTCCAAATTGGTGAGATACAGATTTGAAGGGTGGACAAGGAATTGGCTCGATGGCCACACCCAGAGAGTTGTGGTCAACATCTCTATGTCAAGGTGGAGGCTGGTGACGAGTGGTGTCCCTCAGAAGTCTCTTTTGGGACTGATACTGTTTATCAATGACATAGACAATGGGATGAAGTGTACCTTCAGTAAGTATGCACAAAGCACCCAGCTGAGTGGTACAGTTGATAGAACAGAAAGAAGGGATGCCATCCAAAGGGACATGGGCAAGCTAGATAAGTGGACCTTGTGAACCTAATGAGGTTCAAAAAGTTCAAGTGCAAGGTGCTACACCTGGGTTGGGACAATCCCAGACACAGCAGAAGAACGCACTGAGTGTCCTTGATAATTGAGAGTTCTTTCTAATATACTATTATTTATCATTCTGTCATACTTGATGCTTCTCTAATGAGGAGATAACTATTTTCCTGCTGATCCCCTTGAAGAAGGTAAAATGAGAGCAGTTTCAAAAAATCTTACTCAAATCACTGTAAGTATCAGTGCTTAGTGGAACAGAAAGAAGCCTTTGTCAGCAGTAACTTCAGAGTCCCTAGAAGGGCTACTGTTTGGAAAAACAACAACAACAACAACAACAAAAACTTTTTTTTTTTTTCTCTTGACACTAGAGAAGAATAGTTAATATCCATTTGTACTACATGTTCTAAAAATTCAGAAAAGCAGCAGCATCTTTGATCTCAAAGTGACATGAATGCCTGACTTTCAATGACTTAATAACAATTATTAATTTGACAGTGGAATTTTAGTGTTGACTGTACTTTTAAATAACCTCACAACTGTCATAAGAACTATTAGATTTAAAACACTGTATTTTAAATGGAAATTTAATATATCTTGTAAAAGTAGGAATCAAATTGCAAATTGTCAGCTAGCTTATCTTGTCTAAGATAGGATTTTTAACCATATAACATAGACCTTGGCAAGTAGCTACTTGCAAGGAGCAAGTAGCAAGTACAGTGACATACAGAGAGGTATTTTACAGTGAATATTGAAAATAATAATAATAATAATAATAATAAAGTTAAAATTTAACTCCAACAGTGTACCGAGCAAAATAATATATTTACTGGTTCTTCAGGCTACCTGAAGTTTAGTTATCAAATTTATTCAATTAAAATACCTAAAAATATATTAAAGACAGATATATTATATATATATATATAAATAAACTACTTCTAAACGAGGTCTGTTGTTGGATTAGAGAAGATACATAAGCAGATATATTAAGGATAATTCTCATAAGTTAAGTTAAATAATCTAAGAAAATTTCAGTGCACTTATTTGTATTAGATGGTTAGGAACTAAATAGAATATATCAAGTGGAATTTTTCACTGAATTCATATCACACAAGTAGCTTGATTTAATTGGTAAAGAACTGTAATTAGAAACCTTATTTCTCTGTAAGGCAAAGCACAATTTAGGTACCTCTGGATCATGATGCAGGCACTACAGGAAAACTAAAAATTTCTACTGTGTGCCCCAGAACAGAATTTAAAGTGTTCAGAAAAAAATACTTTAAAATCAATGAAAGGAAAAGAGTAAATAAAAATAAGAAAATAATCTGAAAAAAATATGCAGAACTCATTTAATATAGCCTAACTTTAAAGCATTTTATATATATGCACCCATATATCTAGTAAACCTTCTGAGATTGTCACCACCTAATTCATAGAAGCATAGAATATCCTGAGTTGAAAGGGACCCACCAGAATAATCAAGTCCAATTCTTGTTCCCATACAGGACCACAGAAAAATCAAACTACATGTCTGAGAGGTTTGTCCAAACAGTTATGGAAGTCTGTCAGGCTTGGTGCTGTTACCACTTTCCTGGGGAGCCTGTTCCACTGCCCAACCACCCTCTCAGTGAAGAATCGTTTCCTCCCCCATCATATCTTCATGCCATTACTTTGGGTCCTGACTCTGTCAGTAGAGATCAGCACCTGCCCCTCCATTCCCCCTCATGAGGAAGCTGTACACTGTCTCAGAGTCAACCTTCAGCCTCCTCTTCTCTAGACTGAACAAACCAAGCGAACTCAATCATTCCTCATATGTCTTCCCCTGCAGACACTTCTCCATCTTTGTATACCCTTGGGACACTTACTAACAGCTTTATGTCGTTCTTATACTGTGGCACCCAAAACTGCACACAGTACTCAAGATGAGGCCACACCAGCACAGAGTAGAGAAGGGCAATTTGATTGTGTTTGAAGAACTACTTGTCAGAATTATATTTTCTTTGTGGAGATAATTGTCATCATCAACAAGCTACTGTTTGCACTTTCAACAGATTTATGTTTTTAAAACGTAGACTGTATACCGAAGGCTGAAAAATATGAATAGAAACTGAATTGCTTTTGAGAAGGAATTACTGGGTGCATCTGAGCCAGAGACACCCCAAGCCAGGTTCTGTATTGTGGTTTTCACCCACCCTTCCTAGGGGTGCTGCCCTCTACCACAGTAGGTTTTCCATGTAATGTGCTTTTCCCTGGTCTTCTCTGACAGCTTATGACTTCCCTGAGGCTCTAAGACAGGGCCAGGGGACACAAGGAGTCTTAAATGGACCATTTCAACTTTCAACCCTTCTTCATTATGAAAAAAAAAAAAAAAAAAAAATAGGATAGGGTTATTCAAGAGCCTGCAGGTGACAGCGTTTTTTTTTGTTTGTTTTTTTTTTTTTTCCTTGTAATTTTTTGCTTCTGTTTCAAAACAATATAATTTCACAGAACAAAAAGTATACACAATCTAAATATTAATATTTTGCCACAAGCACTGATAGGATTTGGCTATGTTTAAGCCATTTTTTCCTACTATATCATTCAGTAACAGCTACAATTATCAAGTGCATCCACACAGGAAAGCTCTTACACATGTAGTTAAGCCTTTAGGTTACCTACAGTAAATTATAAATACATTTTCTTGGCCTAATTCTATATTTCTTTTATCAGAAGGCATTACTGTGAAACCATTGTATTATACAGACACAGAAGTGGTGGAAAAGAACCAATCTATAAACTAGTGACAAAAACAGAACATTACAAACCACTTTCCTTAAAAGCATTCTCTACGTTTACCGCCATTAAACAAAACAAAAAGTGAATTGGTCAAGCTGACCTTTTTTTCCCTCCATGAAATATTTATTGCCTCATTTTACTTGCAGAATATGAACATACTTAGCTGTTCTTTTTTAGCTTCTGAAAATAAAATAAAATTTTCTGCCTGTTTGGAAAGTAAATTTATTTTGCATTACTATGGTCTGGATTGTCAGCAAAATATCACAGAGTGATGAAAGAAACTTTATAGCTTTAAAACCAACTTTCATAAAGCAGAATCACAACATGAACCACCTTGAATCAGATTCAGGAAAAATGCACCTGAAGAGTTTGCATAGTAATCCAGAAATGAACATAGTTGCACAATGTGTTAATGGAAGATAGATCCTGAAATTGCACTCAGATGAGATCCAGATATGCACTATCCTTCCTACTTGTAGTACGCATTCTAGAGCAACTCGAGTCTCTATCCAAGACAGAGTACAATTTTAAGTTCTTCTGATGCTACCCAATTTCACCCAGTAAATAGAGATGAGGGTTTTATGCTTCATTGGATGTAATCAGTTCTGTTCTCTGCCTTCTGTTTCACACCAAAATATTCCATTAAAGATTAAAGCAGAGAGAGGGAGGAAATATTTTCCTTACCACTCTTATAACCACTCTATTGTGTAGCCAAGAATAGAGAGTTCACAAGAATAGAAAAGCAAAGCAGTGTGTACGGGTCTCTCTAATCCACAGTAAGGTATTCCTGTGACTGAGGGAAGACCCCTGTTTACAGAATAGATATAAGTCAAATGCTATTAGGAAAACAAGGCATTGAGAGAAGAACCAAGACTCAGGTCCCACAAGTGAATACAGAAATCACTGGGCTATGAAAAATCATCCTTCACTACTACACATACTTAAGTTAAGTATACTTAACTTAAATACACATACTTAACATTAAATTAAGAGATTCAGCTAAGGGCCTGAAGATAACTTTTCATGAAAGTGATTCACTTTACCCATGACAAGAAAAAGGAGAAAGGAGACTTGTGGATTGTCTGAAGGGAGAAAAGAATTATAGTTTCTTCTCTGATGCTTATGTTGGAATCCTTAGAGTGTATTTGTTACTTAAAAATAAAATAAAATAAATAAAATAAAATAAATAAAAGTGCTTTTTTTAGAAGTGTCTCCTTGTTTTGTAGTTAATATTTTGTTTACATGCCAGCCTATGTCTGGGCATGTGCACTGTAAATGGATGTTAGAATGTGTAGTGGGTTTACATGGCAAGCTTTTTGTAGCAGGGGCCATAGGGGTGGCTTTTGTGAGAAGGATCTAGAAGCTGCCCCATGTTTGGTAAGGGCCCCACTGCTGACCAGAGCTGAACCAATAAGTGATGTTGTTTTGCACCTCTGTGAGAGCATATTTAAGACAGGGAAAAAAATAATAAATAAATAAATAAATAAATAATAATAAACAAAAGAGCACTGACATACAGCAGCTGGGAGAGTGAGAGGAGTGAGGAACAGCCTTGCAGGTGCCAAGGTCAGTGAAGGAGGGGGAGAGGTGCTCCACGCACCAGAGCAGAAGTCTCCTGCAGCTTGTGGTGAGGACCATGGTGAAGCAGGATGTCCCCCTGCAGCCCATGGAGTACCATGGCAGAGCAGGGTTCCACACTGCAGCCCGTGGAGGAGACCACGGTGGAGCAGGTGGACCTGCACCGACGGAAACTGCAGCCTGTGGAAGACCCCTGCCAGAGCAGATTCCAAGCCGGACCTCTAGCTCGTGGAAAAGAGCCCACACAGGAGCAGGTGACCTGGCAGGAGCTGCTGCCCGTGGGGGACCCAGGTTGGAGCAGTTTGCTCCTGGGTGATGGACCCCCATGGTACAGACCCATATCTGGAGCAGTTCTTGAAGAGCTGCTGCCTGTGGGAAGCTCACGTCAGATCAGTTCAGCAAGGACTGTATCCCTATGGGAGGGACCTCACAGCACAGGGGATGAGAGTGACCGAGAAGGAGCGGCAGAGAAGAAGCGCTATAGACTGACCCCCATTCCCCCATTCCCCTGCACCACTTGGGGGGAGGAGGTGGAAGAGGGTGGATGGCGGGGGGGGGGAGGGGGGGGGGGGGAAGGTGCTTTTGATTTCTTTCCTTTGTTTCTCACTTCTCTAGCTTGTCAGTAATAAGCAATAAATCTTACTATTTCTCTGTGCTGAGTCTGTTTTGCCCATCACAATAATTACTGTGCGATCTCCTCGTCCGTATCTCAACCCTTGAGCCCTTTCCATCGTATTTTCTCCTCATTCCTCTTTGAGGAGGGGGAGTGAGAGCAGTTGTGGTGGAGCTTGGCCGCCCACCTGAGTAAAACCACCACAGAATGCCAGCTGATAAAAGCAGGCTTTAAAAAGAGATTGAAATGAAAGTTGTTTAGGTGGCCAAAAGTAAAGAGGAAATTATGCCAACTGTCATGTGATACTTGCGTAAAAATATTGAGTAGCAACTTGGAGAAAGTAGTCTGAAATTAAAAACACTGTTTTGGGATATATTTGTCAGAACATGTAACATTTACCTCCCCATGCAACAGTAGACAATGTATTTCATTTAATGAATCTTTAAGTCCTAAATAGACTGTGAATCAAAGTGTGCAACAAACACCTTGTCAAATGTTGCTGTGTAAAGATAAATAAACAGGATAAGGGTATATAGATAAATACATACATAAATACATGAGGAAATAAGAGTACCTATGTTCAGTTTGTTTTCCAAGAACTGGGAGTGGGGAGTGGGTGAATTTTTCTGTTTTTTGTTGTTGTTGTTTGTTTGTTTGTTTGTTTTTCATTAATAACTATTCCTCCTGCAAATACATGAAAATATAAAAAATCAGGGAGGCAGAATTTTAGTACAAAGTTAGTACATTTCCACCTACATTTTCATTATTAAAGGTGTCTTTAGTACAGGAATTCTGAGATATGTAATTATTGAAATATATTTCAATTAATTAGGCAAGACCTTATATAGCAGTATCGTATATAACAGTGCTAGGGCTATGGTGGAAGACATGACTAAGACAGAAGTTGAGCAGATCTCACAGTGCTGTGTTCTTTCTTGCAGTAGCAGAGGGTCTCAAGTTTCAGAAGCAAATAGTACCATATTGATTTCCCTTTGATAGTTCTGATCTCATTTGGAAAATTCCACTGGTGCCACAGTGAGGATCTTCTAGTGATATGAATAATAGTGTAGCATCTGTAGACCTTTACAAGAGGAGGTATTTAGTGACAGAAGAAGAAAGAAATAATCCGAGAGATGGGGTTGGAACTAGATGGTCTTTAAGGTCCTTTCCAACCCAAGCTGTTCTATGTTTCTATGATTCAATGATTATTTGCACCCCTCCTCCTATATAAAAGAACATTTTCTCTGTCTGCAGTCAGGCATATTGATTTATTTCTCCATTCTTTATAGGCTGAAGAGCAAGTATAGACTTCTATGGGTAAGTGGGACTCACTTAACTTTAGATATTTAAAAATCAGGCACACTCAGATTTTACTTTAATAGTGGAAAGAGGAACAAACATATCAAAATGGAGATTCATCTGACTTTCCTTGGGCACATATTTCAACATAAAGTGATCCTCTAGAAATTTTCTTTTCAATGAGTAATGATTAATTGAGACTCAAGTTCTTAAAAGTTACAAATTTTAACAACTATGCTAGGAAAAAGAAACATACAAACAAAAAAGAACAAAATAACCCTCCTTCAATAATTTCTATACTAACTTAAACTGACTTTCTGCCTCCTAATACATAGCTGATAAAAACTTCAGATCATTTGCCAATGGAGATACTGTCTTTAGAGCTGTACTTTCAGTAGCATGGAAGAATGAGAGAATGAGAGCAATCTGTAAGCTGCACAGTTTGAACCACCAAACTGAAGACCAGGAGTAGTGAACTCAGCATGACGAGGTAGTCACTTCAGAAGGAAAACTGGTTATCTGTATTATTAATAGACTTCATATGGTCTTTGTGGAAAAGTAGCTAATAGAAATATGACATTAAATAAATTATACTTCCTTATAAATAATAGGTTATGATTTTTTTTATTTATTTATTTATTTTTGTAGATGTAAAAATTAAGTCTTGCTGTCTGTTGTAAGTGCAGTCAAAAAGATCTCGAAATTGTGATGGTTTCGCTCGGGTGGGTGACCGAGCTCCACCACAACCGCTCTCTCACTCCCCCTCCTCAAAGAGGAACAGGGAGAAAATATGATGAAAGGGGCTCAAGGGTTGAGATAAGGACGAGGAGATTGCGCAGTAATTATTGTGATGGGCAAAACAGACTCAGCATAGGGAGATAGTAAGATTTATTGCCCATTACGAACGAGCTAGAGAAGTGAGAAACAAAGGAAAGAAACCAAAAGCACCTTCCCCCCCCATCCACCCTCTTCCACCTCCTCCCCCCGAGCGGCGCAGGGGAACGGGGGAATGGGGGCTATGGTCAGTCTATAGAAATTCTTCTCTGCCGCTCCTTCTTGGTCACTCTCGTCCCCTGTGCTGTGGGGTCCCACCCACGGGATGCAGTCCTTGCTGAACTGATCCAGCGTGGGCTTCCCACAGGCAGCAGCTCTTCAAGAACTGCTCCAGATATGGGTCCGTACCACGGGGTCCATCCCTCGGGAGCAAACTGCTCCAACCTGGGTCCCCCACGGGCAGCAGCTCCTGCCAGGTCACCTGCTCCTGTGTGGTCTCCTCTCCACGGGCTGCAGGTCCGGCCCGGAATCTGCTCCGGCAGGGGTCTTCCACAGGCCGCAGTCTCCATCAGTGCAGGTCCACCTGCTCCACCGTGGTCTCCTCCACGGGCTGCAGCGTGGAACCCTGCTCCACCATGGTACTCCATGGGCTGCAGGGGGACATCCTGCTTCACCATGGTCCTCACCACAGACCGCAGGGGACTTCTGCTCCGGCGCCTGGAGCACCTCTCCCCCTCCTTCTTCACTGACCTTGGCGCCTGCAAGGCTGTTCCTCACTCCTCTCACTCTCCCAGCTGCTGTGTGGCGCAGCGTTTTTTTTTTCCTGTCTTAAATCTGCTCTCACAGAGGCGCAAACAACATCACTTATTGGCTCAGTTCTGGTCAGCAGTGGGGCCCTTACCAAACATGGGGCAGCTTCTAGATCCTTCTCACAGAAGCCACCCCTATGGCCCCCTGCTACCAAAACCTTGTCACATAAACCCACTACAGAAATATACAGTACAACTGATTTCCTAATCAGCAAGGTGAACTTAGCAGGAGAAGAAATTAGAAAAATACATTGATAGATTTCTTTTTCATCTTCAGACAAGTTTTGGCCATCGTCCCCTGTATTCTCAAAAAATCAAAACTACAAATCTACCACAATCAAACTGCATCTTAAATTGACTAGTAAGGAGAAACAAAGACTGAAGGTCCTTGGAAATATGCTGAAGGTTATACATTCTGATAACTATCAATATAACCAAAACAGAAGTGACAAAGAGAAGTTTCCTCTATGGAAAACAGCACAATCTAGACAAGATGCAACTAAGTAAATTCTGAAATTGGGATATTGTACGTAACAATGACAAGTAGCAAAAATTTAGTTTTAAATCTCAAAACTTTGAGATTGCATTTTACTATTTTAGCACATCAAGACTGAGTTTTATGAGTTCTTCTGTAACCTTATTTCCAATGTTATAATAAGTAAGTGAACTTTGTATACTTTGTATTTTACTGTACAGCTGTTTGTTTGTTTCATTTTAAACATGTCAGTTTTTTTAAGTGAACCTAGAAATGACTTATAACTCTAGCATCCTTTTTACATCCACAGAAATGAGCAATATAAACTTTGTTTTTTCTTTCTTTCTCTTTTTTTTTTTTTTTTTTTTTTTTTTTTTCAGTATTCTGGGTACCTGAAAAACAGGTTAGGTGAGTTATATTTCCTACAAAGCCTCATTTTGCTTCAGATAGTTCACGATACTTGCTCTAGGTATAGAAGAGAAGTTTTCTACAGTGCTACAGTGCATATATTGACAAGTCATGCAGATACAGCCTGTGATGTCCTGAAATATAGATAGACTTTTAAGGAAGGGAAAAAAAATAAAAATGAAAGCTAGCTAAGAGATTAAAAGCATCTAGAAGGACAGAATTCTGGATTTTATGTATGAAATTGATGAAATATGAAAAGGAGGTCGAAGCCAAAGTTAAAAGTCAAACAAACAAACAAACCTTGGGGAAAAAAGAAAAAAAAAAAAAAGGCATAAATTTTATAAAGTTAAAATGTATGGATCAAACAACTGGACAATAAACATAAAACAACATAGATAGGGAGAATAACTGTAGAATCTGATTATTAGAAGATACTATAAAAAGAAGATTCATTGCAAGTAGCTTAGCAAAAATGGCTTCCTTTGGAAAACAGAACAAACTAACAAAAATCCACAAAGCATAGGAGGTGTTTTGTTTTTCATTCTTACCAACTTTTCCTAAAAACTTAAGAAATATATTGAAGCAGTAGATGGTTATTTCATGACACTGGTTTTTAGATTTAGCAAAAACAAGTACACATTCTCCGTGAAATCAAAAATATTATATTTTGAAAACTGAATTGTGGTACTAGCCAGGATTAACATGTAGGGAATCTTTATATATATATATATATATATACATATATATATATATATATATATAAATAAATAAAAAGTCAGGCAGAAAGAGGCTTTTGTACAGATTTTCCAGGTGGTAGTTCTAGCCAGAGAACTGATGTCTCTACTGTAAGTGGTAAGTTAGTTTTCACCAGAAATGACATCACTGTTAGAATCATAAGATCATAGATTAATTTAGATTTGAGAAAAATCTTTGGATTTGATACATCTAATCAGATCAAGTTACTCCAGCCTGTGCAATTTGAGTCTTGAACATATTCAAGGACATAGATCTTATGATCTCTCTGAATAACCTGTTCCAGTATTTGAGAATTTCATAAATATCAACTATGATTTGGTATTTATCATTTGCTCATTCATTTTTTTCTTAACATCAAATTGGAATTTCCATTTTTCAACTTGTGTTATTTTTTTTTCTCATCCAACCACTGGATGCTTACAATAGGAGGAGTACCAAAAGTTGACTCCATCCCAGCATATTTTTAATCATTGCAATATAGCAACACATAAGAGTGACAGAAGTAGGGGATTCTTTTTAGATACAAAATAAGCTTTTACTACATACAAGGAAAGGTTTAATGTTGAGAAAACAATATTTTCTAGGGAAAACAAAATATATATAGAGAGAGAGAAAGATTAATGACTGAATCTAATCAGAATTCAGTGTATCTCTCCTTGGTTAGCATATGAATAAGAAATTTTCTGGCTGAGCACAATTAATTATTTGACATTTTAAATATCCAACATTTTATATATTGCTGATTTTTAGTTGATTTTTGTGCCACAAATATCTGTAGAGGGAGAACGAAAATGCTAGCAAATCACTCAGTTTGGACTGTCAGCAGAAGGATTTTAGTGACATAAGCTGGATTTTCTATACTGATTTTTCATCAGTATACTGGCAATTCTTATCATATATCTCTTTCAGTCATTTATATATATATATATATTTTTGAAGAAAGTTTCTCCTTAACACCTCTTCTGGTCAGCATAAGTTAGAAGAATCATACATAAAAAAATGTCAAATCAAAGAACAATAAAGGGAAAAATATTATACAATAACAACTACCAATGTAAATATTTGCATATCTGAGTATTTCATAATGAAAACAATATTTATTTTTATTTTATTTTTTATTTTAAAGTGTCAGCTATACTTGGAAGGTGTTTTGTAATATTTTCTAGAATATTAAGAGATTTTTATTTGATTAGTGTGAGAAAAAGCTAAAATTAGCTCACATTCTCAGCCTTTCAGCATTTGTTTGAGGATTTTGAGGAATTTACAAGTCCAAGACCTATAGAATGAAAGAAATTGGTATCCTTTTGTTTCATTAAGCTGAGCATTTTTGTAAGTCTGAAATTCTCCTATAAAAATACATAAAATGAAACTATGGCTTTCCAAAATTGATACCTAGGCTGATGTCTCTAGATTAAAGCACTTTAGGATCTCTAACAGCAATGACAGTAGTTTGATGGTGTTGCTGATACTTTTGAACAACCTGCTGTACAGATTTTAGATTCACTGCAGTATTGCATTTTAGGTGTGTTTAGACCACAGGATCAGAGGTTTTTGTTTTCATGCGGAGATTGGCAGAAACTTTCAACATACTACTTTACAAAAAGCAATTTGTTGTATTGTCTGAAGGCATACCTGCATTCCTGATACAGTAGTTCAGTATTAATTTTGAACCCCCTAATACATATTATTGTCACTGAATTACAAAGACAAACAGTTAACTTGAGAAAAGTTTATTTCATCCATAATCAGTTGTCTGGAAGCAGTAAGGGCTGGCTGCTCTTTAAGAGCATCCTCAGTCTAGAGTTGAAGGTGATCCACAAGGGGTTTGGAAGAGCAGTTCCTTGTCAGCCAGAGCCATCCCTATAATACCTCACAAGGGTAGAAGGTAGACCTTTAAATAATAGCCAAGTCCAGACAGAAGTATGGTCATGAAGACATAAAACAGTGATGTGGCAGGGTCAAAGTCAAGCCAAGAAACTAGTCCATAGGTCAGGGCTGGGCTTGAGCCCAACCTGCACTTGACACCCAGCACTAGTCAGCAAGGCCTAACACAGCATCAGACCAAGATCAGACCAGGATATTTGTCTGTGGGTTGGAATCCCCATCAAAGTGCTACATAGCTAGTCAGGGCATGTGGCTGAGCTAGAGACGAAGATTCCGCCTAAGTAGCTTAGCAAGGGACTGACAGCCCTGGTTGGAGCTGAAATGGAGCCATAGGTGTGGTTGAAGGCCTAAAGTGAAGCTGGCTAGGACCTTTAAGTCTAATTACTCAGGGCCATGGAAATGCTAATGCATTGTGATGATAAACTTGAAACTATAAATCAGGTTCCACTCCAAGTACGAGATACTCTGAAGGCTGGAGACCTCTGAATTAGCCAGCAAGGTCAAAAGCATCATTAATGTTTACTAGCCAAGCATAAAGTCTCCTTATTATAAAGAAGATTAAAAATACATCTTATCAAATACTTATTGCATGGTTATTAAATTTGATAATACATATAGAAATATATTTAATGTAAGTAGGCAACTGTAATAGTATTCCATGAACTCCCTGGAATAAATTGTCAGGAAAACTCTGAATAAAATATATAGGAGATACTCAACTTAATTTCTGATCTGTTTTAACTGGGAGAATCATTACATGAGAGTAAGAAGTTCAGTTTTTTTCTGAACCATGTGTGTGTTTTACTTTCTCTTTGTCCATAATTTCCATCATTGTGACTAGAATCTCAACTTTATGTTCATAAGCCTTCATAAAAATATAATTGAATAGAATAAATGTTTCTGCATTAGAGCATCTATATAGAAGCTAGCTCATATATTCTACAATATTTATACATAGTGAAGTCAAGTGCCTCCAGTAGGGAAAAAGAAAAAAGAAAAAAGAAAAAAAAAAAAAAAAGAAAAAGAAAAAGAAAAAAGGGAAAAAAAAAAAAGAGAGAGAGAGAGAAAAATAAAAAGAAAAAGAAGAAAAAAAAGAAAAAGAAAAAGAAAAAAAAAAGAAAAAAGAAAAAAGAAAAGGAGAAAGAAAGAGAAAAAAAGTTTTTTTTTTTCTCACTTTAATTTGATGAAGAAAATATAGACATTTTCTTTTCTTTATGACATGCAACTGATTTAAATAACTTATATCAGTGCCCTATAAAAATCCAAATGACTCAACTCAATGCATTCAATGCAAATTAGATCATGGCATGAAAGTACCCAAAACATGCCTATTTTGCAGCCTTGTGCCATGAACTGCTTCAGCCAGCATTCATTTTCTCAGAAAAGTATGCAACAAAATGGCCTCATAAATTATTTTGTAGATTAATTTTCCTAGATATCATAGTCTGGGTAGTCTGGGGAAAAGCTAGTTAAAGTGTGTGTGTGGGGGGGGAGGGGGAGGGGGGGTTGGAGGATTATGTTCTTTGTTTTGTTTTGTTTTCACAGAAAATATATCTGTGTTATTCAGGCTACATTTAGTGACTGTATCACACATAAGATGTGGGGGAGAAAAATAACTGATGAGAATAATTGAGTTGGAAAGGAGTTGTGCTTTAAAAGTTTTGTATGCTGTCAAAATTTGAATGTGTTCAAAAGAAAAAGGAGAAAAGAAAGAATGGCATGAAATATGGAATATTTCAATGAAGGAAGAAAAAATGATATCTGGCAGGATGTGGGTTAATAGTGACAGCTTGTCAGACACCAAAAATAATGTGGAAGCTGTTTGAACCCAAAGGTGCTCTAAGAAGAGGACGATAATGAAATACATAATCTTGCTGAATTCAGGAAAGAGAGAAATGCAGAGGCAGACCTTTTGAATGTTATCCTTTGGGTTCATTCTCTCCCCTAGCACTATGGTATGCAATAGCTTCTTAAACTTTTATGTGTTAATGTATCAAATGTTTATATTTTTAAATATTTAGGAAAGCTGTATAATTCATGAATCACTAGTAGTAATAGTGATAATTCTACCATAACAACTACCATGGTAAAAATGGAATCCTAAGGAGCTTTACAATTTCCATCAGAAGCTTCTGAAGTAAATGGTACTTCTTTGGACCTTAAAGAAAAGGGCATTGAGTCATGGGGAAAGTAAAACTGGAATTCATTTCAATCAGTGCTTAGCTTTGTTAATGATAAAAGGAGAAATGCAAGCACCTCCAGATGGTGATATTGTCATTGCTATCTTAGAATATCTAAGAAGAAAGGAATTAGCTTTGGAACTATCTATACCTTGCAAATGACTAAGCAACTACCAAGGATACGGTACTTAACATTAAATGAAATAAATCTAATCACAGAATTATAGAATATCCCTGGTTGGTAGGGACCCATAAGGATCACTGAGTCCAACTCCTGGCACTGCAGAGGTCTACCCCAAAATTCAGACCATGTGACTAAGTGCACAGTCCAAATGCTTCTTAAACTCCAACTGGCTTGGTGCCATGACTACGTTCCTGGAGAGCCTGTTCCAGTGTGCGACCACCCTCTTGGTGAAGAACCTGCTCCTGATGTCCAGCCTGAACCTCCCATGTGGCAGCTTGACACAATTCCTGCGCGTCCTATCACTGGTCACTAAAAAGAATAGATTGGCACCTGCCCCTCCTCTCCCCCTCATGAGGAAGCTGTAGACCACAATGAGGTCTCCCCTCAGCCTCCTCTTCTCCAGGCTGAACATGCCAAGTGACCTGAGCCGCTCCTCAGACATCTTCCCCTCTAGGCCCTTCGCCACCTTTGTAGCCCCTCTCTGGACACTCTCCAATAGTTTCACATCTTTTTTGTACTGTGCTGCCCAGAACTGCACACAGTACTCAAGGTGAGGCCACACCAGAGCAGAGTAGAGCGAGACAATCACTTCCCTTGACCGACTGGCAATGCCATGCTTGATATACCCCAGGATACAGTTGGCCCTTGTGGCTGCCAGGGCACACTGCTGACTCATATTAAACTTGCTCTTCCACAACCCCCAGATCCCTCTCTACGGGGCTGCTCTCCAGTGTCTTGTTGCCCAGTCTGTATGTATAGCCAGGGTTGCCCCATCCCAGGTGCAGGACCCAGCACTTGCTTTTGTTAAACTTCATGCAGTTGGCCCAGATCTCCAACCTGTCCAGATCTCTCTGCAAAGCCTTTCCACCCTCAGCAGAGTCAACAACTCCTCCGTGTTTGGTGTCATCAGCAAATTTGCTCAAAACACCTTCTAGTCCTATATCTAATTTTTTTTTTTTTTTTTTAAAAAAAGAGAGAACTGGCTCTAAAATAAAGAGAACTGGCTCTCTCTAAAAAGAGAACTGGCTCTAAAATAAAGCCCTGGGGGACCCTGCTAGGGACCGGCCAGCCTGATGCAGCCCCATTTACTATTTTGAGCCCTACACATCAGCCAATTATTCTCCCGTCATATGATGTTTTTGTTTAGCTGTACGCTGGATAATTTGTCCAGTACTATTCTATGGGAAACTGTGTCAAAAGCTTTACTGAAATCCAAAAAGATCACATCAGCTGGTTTCCCTTGATCGACTAGTTGGGTGATCTTATCATAAAAGGAAATCAAGTTAGTCAAGCAGGACCTACCCCTCATGAACCCATGTTGGCTGGGACCAATGACTATATTCCCCCAGGTGCTCTTCAGTAACTTCAAGGATAATCTCCACAATTTTACCAGGCACTGAAGTGAGACTGACAGGCCTGTAGTTGTTAGGGTCTTCTTTCTTGCCCTTCTTGAAAACTGGTACAACATTTCCCAGCTTCCAGTCTACCAGGACCTCTCCAGATTCCCGACTGTTGAAAAATATTTGAGAGGTGCCATGATGACAACTGCCAGCTCTCTGAGCACCCTGGGATGAATCCCATCTGGACCCATGGCTATTTGATTTTTTCATTTTACAGGAAGTCAGTGGAGCAGCTGAAAAGAGGCAGGTACATTTCTTATGCATTTTATCAGGAAATGCGTGTTGGAATATCCCTTTTATATATAATAACATTTATTCATTGGAACCTTGATTGCTTCGCAGAATTAGACAAATCTTGAAATGTCACAAACCTCAAACAATGTATATGAATTTACATCAATGATGTGATGATTCAATCTGTCTGTAATGAAGTCAATTGCAAATCTTCCACTGACAGCAGATCTACAAGAATTGCTGGATATTCTTATATATTTTAAATGTTTTTAAATAATTACAACTATCACTAGAGGGGGTGTATACGCCTTTAGCTGGATATATTGAGGACCAAAAAAATTGCACAAGTCTTAGACAAACTAAATCTTTTTACATCCTCCATAGCATCTAGTTTGTTTCTGTTATTATTATTCATTTTGCTTTCCTCTACACTTTTTAATCTGCCCAAGAGAACTAGTGCTAATATAAGATAAGAAAAACTATTTTCACTACTTCCAAAACCATCTAGCACCAGGAGAAAAACATTCTTACAAGTTTTCCAGACCAAGTTTTGGCAGACCTCAGGGATTTAAACAGCTCAGATAGATCACTGAAGTTCTTTGTATGTAATTGAATTTATATCAAGCTCTTGAACCTTTCAAAATTTTCCCTATTAGAAACTCCTATTTATATTTCTTTATCCTTTTAATATGTACAAACAAGCATTACTTTATATTTTGTCTGTTTTGTTAACAAGTTTTAAAAGTTTTTTTAAAATCAATGTAGATTCCAATTAGAAACTAAGATAACTAAGATAACATTAGTAATATTTACTGAAAAGAGAAAACTTTTAGTAAAGAGCATTGAATTTCCAATTTATAGATAGAGAAAAAGAACACTGCTTGTACACAAAAGTAAGCACAAATTAATTAAGTATGCCAAAAGACCAGAAAGTGATCCTTTTCAAATGAAACAGACCCTATTTACAGATTTTACTTTATTACTATTATTATTATTTTACTAGAATGTATAAAATACACAGTTTGTAAACCATGGGTCTTAACAAGCATTTAAGGAATTGCTTGAACACTTGCATAAGTTAATGTCACAGCTGTCCCTTCCTTACCATGCTGTCCTTTCAAACTTTTAAACTACTGACGACATGACCAAAAAGTGGGTCATGCAGGTGGTTCTTTTTGAAGGTAGAAACACAATAATAACGTTTGTAATAGCATAGTTGGAAAGCCAGTAATTGCAAGCTGACTTAATTCAGTTCTCAGTACAAGTGTCTTACAGATAATGAAATATAATAGTCTGCAGTGCCCTGGATACACCTCTTCTAATCATGTCTGACTGACAGCTACTTTTACTGAGGAATCAATTAGAGAATTCTTCAAAAACCCAGACATTATTAGTTCTCTAAGTTAAGCTAGATTAAATAAATAAAAGTTCTTGAACATGAAAAAAAAAAAAAAAGGAAAGAAAAAAAAAAAAAGAGAGAGAGAGACCTCCTTTTTAGACTCTATGCCTCAATGTCTCAAGGTCTGGAATTCTTAAATCAAATGACAACTTTCACTCATCTTTTATCTTGGAAAACACATACAAACATCCCACATTCTGTAAGATCAGTTCAGAAGACAGATGACATAAGGGTGATTATTTCTGAATACTAGATTGATATATTGTGATACACAAATAAAAAATATAATTAATTATAATAATTAATTTTAATATCTTACAATTTCATTCTCACTTCTGTTTCTCATTAAGAGATATGATAAATTTTCATTCCAAAAATATCTAAACATTGATAATTGGGTACAGTCAGATTTGGTTGCTTTTTTCATTAATGGAAGTATCTAACCTAATTAATTATATGTTTAAGAAACATAAAACCTCAAAATAAATGACAAGCCTGAAATCACTGTGATAATCTGCCTTTCAGCCATAAATCTGTACTAAACACATCCACTTCTTGCTCCATAAGCTAGATCACATGTCTTGAGAACTACTTTAACTAAATTTATGCTTAGTTTTAAAATTATATTAAAAGAATATTTATGTTTCAGTGTTTCAATTATTTAAATTGATCTTAAATTTTCTAAATGTATATGAAACACAAAATATGTTTGACAGCAATTTTCATTGTGACTTGAAAATAGCTACTATAAATTTTGATCAGTTTGTTAGGAAAGCAGTCAACCTGTAGGAATATACTACAGAATATTATTAATCATTATTCCAGAATTTTATAGCGAAATGCTGTGTGCTGGCATAGTGAGGACAAAAAGTGTGTGGCTTGA
This sequence comes from Oxyura jamaicensis, assembly GCF_011077185.1. Classification (NCBI taxonomy): domain Eukaryota; kingdom Metazoa; phylum Chordata; class Aves; order Anseriformes; family Anatidae; genus Oxyura; species Oxyura jamaicensis. Next base: position 168,508,342 of record NC_048893.1, read on the forward strand.
TTCCCATCCTTATCTTTAAATGCATTATTGAAATTCCTAGGTTGTTCTTGGCTGCTTAAATAGTTAATATAAAGGGTCAGGTACTCTGAAAGATGGTGAAGCACAGGTAAGAACTAAATCTCTTTCCGAATGTACTTAATCTATCTCAATTGGCAGCTTATGGCCGGATAGTCGATTCCAATGATACAGCTATTTGTGATGTCTTGTTATAAACTGGATGATTTTAGATAACAATAATCAAGATAATGATTAATTAGTAATATAAGCATCTGTTTGAATGTTATTTGAATTAGATGATAAATTAATTACTTTTCTGGGAAGTCTCATGTGGCAAAGTAAACTCAGAAAGATATAAACAAACAAAAACTAACCAAAAAAAAAAAAAAACTTTTCTGAGGGTAATTAAGAAGTAACAATCTCTATTCAATGACCAAGGAATTTCAAGGTAATTTTGTAGAAAGCAGACAGGATAATATTGTAACTTAAGAAGACCTAGAATGCCTGTGCTGTATTTCATCTGATACTGCAAAAGAACACACATCTCTCTTAGCCCTTTACTATGTTTGCTAAGTTAGTGGAGATGATAGCTTGGACAATTACCAGCAAATGTTATGAGTTACCTATGTGTGGGTGACTAATCCAAGCTGTCCTGGGGTAAGAACCTAATGTGGAAGAAATGACCATGTTTGGTGTAGATGTCTGGTTTTGTCTTGTCTGCAATGACTTTAGAAATATTTAGGAAAAAAAAAAAAAAAAAAAAAAAAAAGAGTGAAAATCTTCACACACATTCTCACAGATGTCTAGATTAAGGTATCAAAGTTAAATACATCTATGGTTATCCACCTGTCACATGTTCCCCAATTCAGGCACCTAAGTTGTTCATACACTTGCATTTGAGTCAAATTAAAACATTTATTAACCTGAAAAGAATATAAGAAGGTAAAACAGCTTCAAATGTAGACAAGGAAGACTTAGCAGCAGGCACATTCAGGAGTGTCTTTGTCCTCCCTGATCACCATAGATAAGAAAATAGTAAGCTGAATCCACAGAAAAGATATCCATCTTGTACTGGCACTTGCTGTCAGACTGCCCTCCTTTCATTGTAGCTCTGATCGTCTCCTCATTTGCCCTTCTGCTGCTCTCACTATACCTGCCACATGAGGTAACCCTTCTCCCAAAACTGTCTATTCCAGCTTGAGCCGCTAGCATAGTAAAACAGCTCAATGTATTGCTTCACCACACTGAATATATCTGGTGGCATATATTCTGTTATGTCAGAGGTCAGAAATGAGTAGCACAGTTGAAGATATAGGCCAATGCACACCATGGCATTTTTTTGTGTCCAGGGAATTGGAAAAAAATATGATTAGTTAAACTGTCTCAGTGGACATACTAACATGGTTCTATTTATTCAGGTGGTTTCCTGCCAGTGGACTGCACCCTGTCCCTTGAGAAGTGGACAACAGTAAAGCCCTCGCTAAAGAGTCAGATATAAAGACAATGTGAATGATGAGATGATAGTTATCCTGAAGGTAACCTGAAAAAGGGTAAGAATCACTGATCTAAAAATCTGCAAATAACTTATTGTGTGGTACTGACTCACATGGCACTCAACTGACATTGAGAGATGTGGTGGTTTTACCGTGCTAGGCAGTTGAACACCACAACCGCTCTCTCACTCCCCCTCCTCAGATGAGGAGGGGAAGAAGTAAAGGAAAGAACAACTCACGGGTTGAGATAAGGATGATTTAATTAAAAAGGGGAAATATATAAATATATATATATAATTAAGGAAATATTATTATTAATTAAACAATTCAACTAAAGGGAAAAAAAAGGGAAAGGGGAAAAGGGAGGGGGAAAGGGAATAACTAAACAAAACAAGTAAAGGCTATGTGGAAGTGCAGAGGAAAGAAATTACTCTCTACTTCCCACAAATGAGCGATGCTTGACCACGTCCTTGAAGCAGGGCCTCAACGCACGTAGCCGGTGTTTGGGAGGAGGACAGACGTTTTCGCAACGAGAGCCCACCCCCCCCCTCTTCTTCCTTTTTCCACCTTTTATTGCTGAGTGTGACATCATATGGTATGGAATATCCCTTTGGTTGGTTTAGGTCAGCTGCCCTGGTGATGTTTCTTTCTCACTTTTTGCCCACCCCCTAGGAGGGTCAGAGAGAGTCCTGATGCTGTGCCAGCACTTCTCAGCAGCAGACACAACACCGGTGTGATACCACTGCTGTTCTAGCTACAAGTGCAGAGCGCAGCACTGTATGGGCTGCTGCAGGGAAAGTTAACATCCCAGCCAGACCCAGTACAAGAGATCATTACTGAATTTAGCCATTCATTTCTTGTTTCTCTGGACTATGAATTTTTAATAATATTGGGAATAAAATTATTGATGCTACATCAAATTATTGATGTATTAATACACCTGATTCTTTTCCATAGCAGCAATTGTTCAAAGAACCTAAAAATATTCAATTTTCTCAAATGAATTTAGTGAGGATAAATTTATTAATATCTATGGGGCACTCAGAATCTACAGAGATGAGAATCAGAAAAATAACTTGTAGGAGAAACAGTATTTGTTTTACTTTTCTGCTTTGATAGTGTGGTTGTAAAGATTATGACTCTGATTCTGATCTCACTTATATGCTTGTAAATCAGGCCTATCTTCACAGCCATGCAGTTACTTGTATAAATGAAGATGAGAATTAAGTGTTACCAGATAAATATTCATCTATTAGTTGTGGATCAATTCCACACTTCAGATGTAAATGAGACACAACAGTTAATACCAAATCAAAATCTGCCTTTATTCACCTTTTCACCTAAGTCACAGTGAAAACTTCTGTTGATGCCCTCCCTTTTCCTATACTTACCATCAATTTTACTACTGTAAAATTTATAGCCTGTGTCATATGGTGGGAATAAGCTGTATCACCACACATTTTTTTACTTTTTGTATTATTACTCTGGTTAAAAAAAAAAAAAAAAAAAAAAAAAAAAAGTAATATATATATATACATATATATTCACTGCGAATACAAGATAATCTGAGATATCAATCAGTTAAGGTGACAAATCTTGATCCAAAGTTATTTGAAGCCAGTGAGAGTACTGCATTGATTTTAGATGAATTTTACATCATACCATAATGTGACAAGTCTAAGAGCTCACTCTGATTGCACAGTCTGAATAGCCAATAAAAGGTAGAATAATATTTAACCTGAAGAGAGAGAGTTTATTATGTATGTGCTGACAGCAAGGAGTGACAGCAGGTTTGAGAGGATCTTGGAATTGGTATCAACAAAATATGAAACGAAAATGATTGCTTTCTGCAATTGCCCCTTAGAATTGTACCTCTGTATTGATTAGTTTCTTGTCGCTTAATAACAAACTCAACACTTAAGACATGAAAAGTATACTCAATTGAGTTTAGAAAACATGACATCATTCTATCTTGAATTTTCTTATTCTACAGCATCACAAGAAGTCACTTGTAGGTTAGACCTTGTTGTCTGTAAAGAGCACTTTAGTGGCACTTTAGAAAACAAAAAAATTAAATAAATCAGTGAACTAACTCCAACATGCTAGTGGGAAGGAATGCTAATACACTCAGAATGGTAGCAATATTGCTGAACAATTAGACTAAGTATTTCATGCTCCCAACTCTGTCTCTAAGCGTATCATTATGTTTTATTCACATTGCTTTACTTTAGTTCTTTGACAGTTCATATTGACATATTAGAATGCCATAAACATAAGAAATTTTGAGTTAGGAATACCAAAGAAGCCTAAGTTCATTATATTCACAATATTGTTTAACTATTATTTTCCTTTAAATGGGCGTTTGATCAGAGTGAAATATATAGAGACTGAGCTTCAAGATTGTCCTGCCTGTAAAATTTTCTTTAAGTATATTTCTGCCCAATGTATGGAAAAAGTAGATTTCATCTTCCTTTTCTCAATCTCATTCCCTTACTTTTTTTCTCAACTATATGCACATATGTACACATCTCTCATAATAGACTAGAGCCCAACAGTCACATGCTACTAGAAATGGGGGAAATGAAACTGGTTTATTTCAAGCAAAGGAGGAAACTGAATCTGCACTTGTGCATAAGTAGAAGAGAAAAGAGTGAGCTGTATGAAAACTTTACTAAAAATAAAGCTTGTGCTTCATCTGTGTTTTGAAAGTGAGTTTTTTCAGATCTCTAAAACTCTTAGTAGTTCACATTTATACCTGACATGCATATGTCCCTACCAGTTAACACAAGCAATGGGCAGGTAAAAATAGAATTTCTATTCTGTCCTTCCTGTTGAAAGAATCATCTTTCACAACAGTTTTTCAGTGAATACCAAGATGATAAACAGGCAAAAAAAAAAAAAAAAAAAAAAAAAAAAAAAA
>NC_048893.1:168512851-168525237 GCF_011077185.1 Oxyura jamaicensis
AAAAAAAAAAAAAAAAAAAAAAAAAAAAAAAAAAAAAAAAAAAAAAAAAAAAAAAAAAAAAAAAAAAAAAAAAAAAAAAAAAAAAAAAAAAAAAAAAAAAAAACTTAAATTGTCTACATCTGAAAGCAGGAATGTTTGTGTTGAGATTCTTTGCATACAAACTGTCAGTTTCTGTTATTCGATTACATTTTTGAAAGGTAGATCATGAGTACAGAGACATATTCAATTAAGTTAATAGTACATGCAGTCAACACTTCAGTGGTTCTTAATCTTTACTTGTCCCTTCTGTCAGAAGAAAAACAAAAAGGTGAAAATAGTAGAAAATCCACTGACTCTTGGAAAATGTCTCAGTTCAGAAGTTTTAAACTGAATTACAAAATGTAGATCTGAGACCACTATGCTGCTGAAACAACAAGAAAAGCAGTTATTTTTTAGTGATCTTTTAAATTCACACAGAGTAAAATGTCTTTTCAAGTGCTTTTTAAGAACAAAATAGAATGAAACCATTTGAGAAAGACAGAGACTCTTAAAGTATGTGTGGCTGTTCCCTGCCTGTTTTTCACTGTTGGTTCCATTCACAAAAGAAGTGAGCCTTAAGGCATCTGAATGCTTTGCAGTAATTATCCCCAAATGTTCAGTGTTTATGAAAAATGCAATTTACTGTTGGGGTTACTTCACTAACTTCACTACAAAGGCATTTCAAAACAGTACATTCTAACATTGCTATAATTATCAGCCTATCACTGAATGCTTTCTTGTAGTCAAGTCTTTTCTTATAAAAACTTGCTCAAGGCTGAAATTTAGCATCAGGACCAAAGTGGAAATTTCCTCCACATCTAAGAAAGTCAATGCCATTTGGAAGTCCAAGGATCAGGTCAAAATTGCCTTTTTGAATAGATATATCCCATGCTGTTTTAGAATGACAACACTTTAATATACCAATTCTGAAACAATGCCTAACAGTAAGAGTTAAAGTGCTGGTGTAGCTGCTTCAGAAAATGACACCAAAAAATGGGTTTCATCATTAAAGTCTAGACAGTAAGCAGCCTTCTTATGGAAAGAGTCCTGAAGCCTGGTCAAGAATTGCATAAGCTATAGCTGCTGCCACAAATATGTGGAAGGAAGCAAACAGATCCATGGCTGCATGCCAAAAGTATGACAACTTTGGCGTGGGCCTGTATGTCTTTGGGTATGCTCCAAGCCCCACTGAGGAGCTCCATGGACATAAAGTATCACACACTTCTGTGGGGAGACCTCATTTTAAAACTACAAATAAATGCCGGGTTTACAAACATTTTGCTTGAGAGGTTTTTTCACAAATACATTTTTGCCTAAAGACTTTCTTAAGATAATTACTAAACTAGCCCTGTTTATAAACAAAAAGACTTATTTATTTATTTATATATTTTTTTTAACCCTGCTGAGAATGAAGAAAGTTGTTAAAGTTTTCTTCTTGCATAATATCATGAACATTGGCCACATGAGGATTTCATCACATGGGACGGGATGGACGGACACGATGACAGGTGTAATTTAACATAGCAATTATTTTACATATCAGTTTAGTTCAATATCTGGAAATAATCTAGTCTCATGGTCCAGAACTGAAAGCCTTAAGAATAGAGTGAAAATACTATTTAGTTGGAACACTTTGTTAATTCCTGGGGATTTAGAGGTGGGAGATGGAATCTAAACCTCCTGCTGATCTTGTGTGGTTTGCCCCTTTTAAATTCATGCCCTGGAACATTAAAGGTCAAACATTCATGCATATTGACCTAACTGATATGCCTTTGCTAAAGGAATCATCTCTGGAAGCCTCATTAGATAGGCTTGCATGAGGACACACATACAACATGCAACATGCAACACATGCAACACAGCATGAGGATCATTCAGATTATAGGTAGTGGTCTAAAGGTAGATGAAGAATCTAGACCTCACTGTACGTCCTACTCAGTGGCACACATACTAAGAGAATACACACGCTAAAAGAATGTAATTTGGCATTGTGAGTTACTTTTTTTGATAACAGAAGATTAAATGTTCAGACCTATTTTAGACCACAAAATCAGGCAATGTATGTAAGTCTGAAAAAAAAAAAAAAAAAAAAGGTAAGCCTAAAAGTGACTCCCACTCCTGAATTCTTCTCAGTAAGCCCAGGACTGAAGTAAGGAAAATTTATTTATTTATTTATTTATTTATTCTGTATCCGTCACTAGCTCACTAGGTGGTAGTGATTAACTGACATAGGTTTAATACTAAGAAACCAGGTGATGCCCACACTGCATCATGCTTGGATATGCACATCTTAGCACACATATCAGAACAGAAGCAATAAAAATGTAATAAAATAAGGTTCAACACTCCAAATCAATTTGAATTGAGCATGACTTGTAGGGAATAAATCTGGCTAACAGTTAGATACCTAATTTTAGTAATAGTGAAAATTCTTTGGGGTTTTCAGACCATTTCTAAAACAATTACAAATACTTCACTCATAGATATATTTTAAAGATCAATATTTTAAGAGCTGAAAAAGGCTTTTGTCCTTAAATGAAAAGTATTACAGAAGTAAGCTTTTTATAGACTTCCAAAACAGAGATGTGAAAGAAGTTTATGTCATCTTTGCTTTTATCTTACCTTCCAGATCTGGATTCCTTCCTCCTGAACGCTGTTACACACAAAATAGACTGTTTTGCAGTGTCAGTTGGGTGAATTAAGGACAGACCATGAACTTAGTCTTTCAGCTGTAATTCTGGTTGTTTACTTTCTTTAGACTTCATTCAAGACCCTTGAGGGCTATTTGTTAGGCAGCCATGCACAGAATCTTAGACGGCCAGTGCACGCTGGTTTTAATAGACATTGTCTCTTTTTACACACAGCTTTTAACTCTCTTGTTTGCAGTCAGTTATATAAAACACTTTTATGATTTTTGTCAAACACTAAAAAAACATAATGAAAATCATGTAAAACTTATATAACTGCTTTTGTAGAGACGTAAAAAATGTATATGGTTTAAATAGAGATACACACATATAAAACCTGATACAGTAGAAATGGCTCTAATTTTTGTTTGTTTGTTTTCGGTTTTGGTTTTAAATATGTTATTATTATTTGACAGAGGTTACCTCTGTTACTGTACTGGGTCTGGCTGGGATGGAGTTAATCTTTTTCATAGCAGCCAATATGGTGCTGTGTTTTGGATTTGTGACTAAAACATTGTTTATAGCACACCGGTGTTTTGGCACACTAATGTACAGTGCTTGCACAGTGTCATGGTTTTCTTTTTCCTACTCTGTCCCTGCAGCAAGTAGGCAGGGGAAGGGCAAGACACCGGGAGGGGCCACAACCAGTACAGCTGACCCCAACTGACCAAAGCAATATTGCATACCATGTAACATCATGCTCATCAATAAAGGTTCACATAGAGGAGGATGAACAGGGGACATTTGTCATTATAGCATTGGTCTTCCCAAGCAACCATTAACCCATGCTGAGACTCTCTTTTTCAGGTCCTAGTTAAAGATTTGCCTGCCAATGGCAAGCAGTGGATAAATATATTATTCTGTTTTTTCTTTAGTGTGAAACATTGCTTCACTTTTTAACCTGCCTTAACCTCAACCCCCGAGTTCTCTTTCTTTCTTTCCTCATATTCTCTCGCCCATCCTCTTGCTGGGGAGTAAGAGAGTGACTGAGCAGGTACTTAGCTGTTGGCTGAGGTCAACCCCGAACAGTTAGTCTATAAATCTTCATAATTATTATTAATCACAGAAAGTTAATATTGAAGCACACTGTTTCAGTAAGTTACTGATGCCTGAAAACAAGCCAGGTGATCAGAATGTATAGTACTTTTGTTGTGTTTAACCTATCCAGACAGTTTCCTAATTTTGATCTGGTGTTTATTTCAAAAACATATTGACATTGCATTGCATTAGTTCAGCAAATTTTTAAAATAAGTAGAAATATAACTAATAATAATAATAATTCCTATGGTTCAATATGGTTTATTATGCAATTTAGTAGTTTACAGATTTACAGTTCTGTTATTTAGGCATTCATTTGATATTTTCTCAAACAACTTCCATTGTTGTCTCATCAGTAAGAGAAATATATTTGTTCATATATTCCTTAGGGGTCTGAAAATTCCCAAATATTTCATCTGTAAATTCAGTGTTTAAATGAGCATTTTTCTCAGACTGTTTTTGGTGAAAATAATGTGTAATATTTACAACAGTAGCAGATGTGAGCAGGAAATATTTTTCTACTCTTAAAATAATTTTCTCATACGAAATTAGAAGTTTGAAGCTGTCAGAACAATACATTTCAACAGCTTGACATTTTTGAGTGGTATTTTTATAATTCAAAATATGAGATGAGGTGAAACTAGCCCTTTCTCTTCCCCCTTTTCTCTTCTTGTCCCTCCTCTAAATATATATATGTGTATGTATGTATGTATTTGATAATCTTTATTTTCAGCATAACAGATTTGTATCAAAGATGTCTGAAACACTGTATGCAGCATTCCTGTTGCTCTGCTCTTCAAATTCAGGTCTGGGTACTTTGCAGTTCTCATGGTGTATATTTTATGTGTACTTATAAGCCTATCATAAGTTTCCTATAGCTGAGGTTCATGAATGATAAGCTGGCCTTGGGAATAGGCACCAAGTTTTTAGTCACTTAGTTAACTGCCAATTTCTATATTTCTCTTTGGATATAAAATTATCTGAATGGCAGAATGATCCAACATTTTAGACTTCCATGTCACATGTGCCTAAAATAAATAAATAAAAGAATAAATCAGTTTTGCTTTGATGTTATGAAATTCATTATAGGTAGGGTCATCATCATCCTGAAGCCACCATTCCACTTAATATCAGATGCAAAGAAAGCCATCTCCTTGCTTATTTCTAACTCAATGGCTGTCCTGGTTGCAGTTAGGACAGTTATTTTTCCTCCTAGCAGCTGGTAGGGTGCTATGTTTTGGATTAGGATGAGAAGAGTGCTGATAACATGCTGATGTTTTAATTGCTGCAGAGCACTGCTTATACTAAGCCAAGGACTTTTCAGCTTCTCGCTCTGTCCTGCCAGCGGGCAGGCTGGGGGTGCAGCAAGAGCTGGGAGGGGACAGACCCAGGACAGCTGACCCAAACTGGCCAAAGGGGTATTCCTTACCATCTGACGTCATGCTGAACAATATATAGGGGTGGCTAGCCGGGGTGGGGGGGGCGGCTGCTCGGGGTTGGGCTGGGCATCGGTCAGCGGGTGGTGAGCAATTGCATTGTGCATCACTTGTTTGTACATATTATTATTATTATCATTATTATTTTCTATCTTAATAAACTGTCTTTATCTCAACTCACAGGCTTCACTTTCCCGTTTCTCTCCCCCATCCCAGAGAGGGAGGGGGGAGGGTGAGCAAACGGCTGTGTGGTGTTTAGCTGCCAGCCAGGTTAAACCACAACAATGGCAAAATCATCTCACAGGATCAGATATGAGCTCTCTTCAGCATCCTTGAACTCCAAGCATGCAAAACATGGTCCACTTTTGTCAATTTATAAGTAAACATTCTTAGTGGGAGATGAACTTTTTGTTCTTTCTATTCAAAATAAATAAATAAACAAACAAATAAATAAAAATTTCTTTTAAAAAAAGTTTGCTACTGCATTTTAAACTAGTAGGACATAAAAGCTGTGGTAGCTTCCAGGGGTGATTCTATCTGTTTCTACATATCAGTCATATATGTCCACATCCAAGGTGGACATTCCAGGCTCTTTTTTATTGACTGTGGAGAATAAAGCATATTGAGGAGCAATTCTGATTAGGATTATAAATAAATAATTACAAAGCAAAAACTGTTATTTTTCTCCTCTCATCACACAGTGAGTTTAGTTGACTGGCTCATATGTAAACATTATTAACATTTACAGGTCGTCTTAAATTTAGTAACCATTGCATTTTCTGGGAAGTTGCTATCCACACTTCATATAAACTATGCCAGAGGGGCAAAAGGATCCCAGTTGTTCCAGGCAGACTAGTTCAGATGATGCACAGATTACTGGACCAAATGTAGAGCCTCAGGAGAACAATGACATCCCTTTTCTGTCCAGTTTTATTACTGCTTCCTTGCTGTGTTGAGGCCTTGCTGGTGATCTCAGGTTGCCTCAGCTGTCTTTGCATTGTGCAGTACTGTGTATCTATAAAGTTTATAGGTTGAGATGCTGTACAACAGGAACATAGTTTCGGACCCAAACTGGCTCCATGCATTTGAATAGCATAATATATTTTTTGTGGAGCCAACTGGCCTGTGTATGGGACTGGTCATGAGCAAGTTAGCTCAATATTGAAAGCATATGTTTTCTAATCTGCCAACCTTCAATAAGCAATAATGGAGACTATTATGATTATATGATTAGAATGAATAAAATCATACTGAACTCAGTGCTGTTGGGACTTCATCACTTCTGGCATGTGTGCTGGGTCAAGTGTATCTTCACTGCACTGCAGGCTATTCCAGTAACAGACTGAATGGGAGTATAGATGTCAGTAAGATACAAAACAGCGTTTGAAATGGCTCTCCAAAATCTTAGTAAAAAGCACATTAAATGCAATATTTAATTCTCACATGAATATAATGCTACTATGAGGTATATTTCTTATCTGAATATTGCCTAAAATCGCCTTAGATAGAGTGAATGATTAGTTTATCAAAAGAGGAGATATGTCTGCTCATCATCATATTTTTACCAGCCTTTATACCTGATATATTTAAACCAATATATCCCTTTAATAGGCATTTCTCATTTTTTTCTCACTTTTTCTCACTTTATGGATTATATGCTCTAAGAGAAGGTGGATCTTTGCATCAGTCTTTCAGAGAAAGTGGATCTTCTCATCTATCTTTCACTACATTTTAGTCTCTGTTGGTCAAAAAAAGATTTTATTTATCTCAAAATTAATAGAAATATTACAGTGCTTATGAAAACATCCATTTTAGTAAATTATCTGTTCAGAAATGTATATGTAACTCAATCCATAAAGAAAGACCTACAGTTTCTGTGGGTACTCATCTATTCTGATAAATGGGTTAGGACTTTTCTACTTTTTTTGTTGTTATTGTTACCACTGTTTCTGTTTTTATTTTTATTTTTATTTTACTTTCCTTTTAATTCATTTGTAAATCAAAGAATATATGACAGGTTATATTAAAAAGATTCCAACTTATTAGTTAAGATCCTACAAAAGATTCTATCTTTATGATATTACCAAAGTAGCAATAAAAAAAAAATAAAAACAATGGGTTCTCCTAAAGAGGAAAAACAAATAGATGAAACAAATGATTTTCAGATTACATAAATAAGATCTTAGAAGCAGGAAAACAACAACAACAACAACAAAAACACAGCCAAGTTAAGAAATGATTTGCCAGACTAATCTCAAAACTTGCTTATCTAATTTCTTACAGAATAGTTAACATATTGAAAGTATTGCACTAGGATTATACTAAAAAAAAATCCCCCTAAAAATGCAGAATTTTGCAAGTAGGTCAAGCAAACAAATTTAGAGCTAGCAAAAAGAAAAAATGGATTTCAGGAAAAAAAAAAAAAAAAAGAGTTTAGAAAAAAAAATAAATTGGAAAATATGCAAAACTTTCTAAGAAAATAACGTCATATAAAAACAATGACTCTTTATGACTGAATTCTATACATCAAAACCAAAATATCAAATTTAAATGTTAAAAAAAAAAAAGTTGTATGACTTTTTTAGCAGTAAACAAAGCTAGTGATAATTTTTTAAGATATGACTTTAAAAAAATCTTGAACAAACAACAGGTTCCAGACAACCCTTGACATGACATACTTTACATCTTTTTTTTTTCATTATACCACTGAGAAAAAACTATACTGAATTATCATAGTCCGTAAAATGCTCTTGTAAATATGTATGATTAAGTATTCTCCTGAAGGTACCCTTTTTTAGTTTAAAGCCATTAGTCCTTGTCCTATCACTATAGTCCCTGACAGAATCCCTCCTCAGCTTTTCTGTATTTAGGTATTGAAAGGCCACAGTAAGGTCTCCATTTAACCTTTTCTTCTCCAGGATGAACAATTCCAGGTCTCTCAACATGTCATCATAGGAGAGGTGCTCCAGCACCTTGATCATCTTTGTGGCCCTCTTCTGGACTCATTCTAGTATGTCTATGTTCTTCATGTGCTGAGGGGTCCAGAGCTGAATGCAGCACTGCAAGTAGGGTTTCATAAAATCAGAGCAGAAATAGAGAATCACCTCCCTCGACCTGCTGGTGATGCTTCTTCTGATGCAGCCAAGGATACAGTTGGCTCTGGTCTGCAAATGCACATTGCTTGCTCATGTTGAGTTTCTCATCAACCAACACCCCCAGGTCCTTCTCCTAAGGGATGATCTAAATCCATTCACTGCAAATCCTGTAACTGTGCTTGGGATTGAACTCAATCCCACTGTCCACCTCACTAAGATGTTAAATAATATTGATGCTAGTACTGACCCCTGCAGGACACCAGTCTTCACTGATCTCCACCCGAACATCAAGCCATTGACCGCAATTCCTCGCATTCAACCAGCGAGCCAATTTCTTATCCACCAGGTGGTCCATCCATTAAATCCATGTCTGTACAATTTAGAGACAAGAATGTTGTGCAGAACAATGGAAAACATTTTACACAATCCACACTGTCCCCTAAATGCAAATCTGAAATTAAAAGATAGGTTATTCTACAGACTTTGTAAATTTAAGTAACACTGGATTAAAAAGTGCCAGGATTCAGGGGTCTGTAATGAGACAGGTGCTGTTTAACATCTTTGTTGGTGACAGGGACAGTGAAATTGAGTGCACCCTCAGCAGCTTTGCTGATGACACCAAGCTGTGTGGTGCGGTTGACACACTGGAGGGAAGGAATGACATCTAGAGTGACCTGGGAAAGTTTGAGAGGTGGGCCTGTGCAAATCTCATGAGGTTTAACAAGGCCAAGTGCAAGGTCCTGAACCTGGGCAGGGACAATCCCAAGCATAAATAGAGTCTGACTGAAGAATGGATTGAAAGCGGCCCTGATGAGAAGGGCCTGGGGTTGCTGGTTGATGGAAAGCTCAACATGAGCTGACCATGTGTGCTTGCAGCCCAGAAAGCCAACCGTATTCTTGGCTGCATCAAAGAAAGTGTGGCCAGCAGGCTGAGGGAGGTGATTGTCCCCCTGAACTCTGCGCTCGTGAGAACCCACCTGGAGTACTGCGTTCAGCCTGGGGCCTGCAGCACAAGAAGGAGATGGCTCTATTAGAACAAGTCCAGAGGAGAGCCACAAAGATGATGAAGGGGGTGGAGAACCTCTCCTATGAAGGCAGGCTGAAAAAGTTGTTGTTCATCCTGGAGATGAGAAGGCTCTGGGGAGAACACATTGCAGCCTTCCAGTACCTAAACATGAACCTCAAGAAAGCTCGAGAGGAACTATTTATCAGGGAGTATAGTGAAAGAACAGAGTAATGGTTTAAAACTAAAAGAGAATCAATTCATATTAGATATTAGAAATTCTTCACACAGAGGGTGGTGAGGCACAAGAAAAGGTTGCCCAGAGACGTTGTGGATGCCTCATCCCTGGAAGTGTTTGAGGCCAGACTGGATGAGGCTTTGAGCAACCTGGTCTAGTGGGAGGTGTTCCTGCCCATGGCAGGAACCTTACCAACCCAAACCCCTGCCCAAGAATAACTTTTTGCTCTTTTTTTGGATCCAATTCTGCAAAGTTGTATTTCAGCTTGCTGGGACTGAACAACTATGTCTGCTGGCCATGCTAGCAATGCAGTTATTGTCAGCTGAGGATCCAGTCACTGGTGAGGCAAACTTTATTTACATGATCATTTGTTTCACACTTATGAGACATCTAAAAATGTTCAAATGATAAATCTCTTTTATTATGAATCAGTGTTCTATCTTAAGCAGTTCTGTAGGAACACTGCTTCATTTATGTATTGCACAGTGAACAACAAGATAGGAAAATAGCAGGAAAAGAATGTGGCCTTATTCTTCCTGCATTTGATTGCTTTCCTGACAAACTAAATTCTGTCTTACACTTGGCTGCATGTCTTGCTAATCACTTAAAAGAAATTGTTCTCAAAGGATTGGTAGGTATGTGTTTTCCTTTTTTTTTTTTTTTTTTTTTTTGATTATCTAAGTTTTGGTGTGTAGGAGGGTGTAACGTTATCAGCAATGCAAACCACTTTAAATATATAATTTCCTAAATTTTGTGTTTTGTGTATTTACAGCTTTTCATCGTGTTCTCTCTGATAAGTCTCTCGTTCTTTCTGTTGCAACACATACACATATACCCATGACATGCGGTTGAATTCAAGTGTCCAAGAAATGACTGTCCCATATGCAGATAATTAAAACATTTGAATGAGTCATCATCATGAAGATGAAATATACCTTCCTTTTTATTCAATGAGAATAGAAAATGTATCACTTGGACAGTAAAATTTACTGAGATTTTAATAATTTTCTTTAAAATTTGAAATCCAGATATATTGTGGGCTGTAACAAAAGAAACATGACCAGCAGGCTGAGGGAGGTGATTTTCCCCCTCTACTCTGCCCTTGCAAAGCCCCACTTGGAGTATTGCATTCAGCTCTGAGGTCTCCAGCACAAGAAAGATGTGGAGTTGTCAGTTCAGAGGTCTGGTACACCTCTTCTATGAGGACAGGCTGAGAGAGTTGGGGTTGTTCAGCCTGGAGCAGAAAAGGTTACAAGGAGTAACTCCTTACCTTAAGGAGTAGTCTTAAAGTACTTAGAGGGAGCCTATAGGAAATCTGGGGAGAGACTTTATTAGGGAGTATAGTGATAGTACAATAGCTAATGGTCTTAAATTAAAAGAGGGTAGGTTTTGATTAGATATAAGGAAGAAATTCTTTACTCTGAGGGTGGTGAGGCACTGGAAAAGGCTGCCCAGAGAAGCGCATGCCCCATCCCCGGAGGCATATAAGGCCAGGTTGGATGGGGTTTTGAGCAACCTGTTCTGGTGGAAGGTGTCCCTGCCCAGGGCAGGGGGGGTTGGAACAAGATTATCTTTAATGTCTTTTCCAAGTCAAACCACTACTGTGAAGACAAAAAATCTTCTCTTCTGTAAGAGGACCTTTTCTCCATTTTACACTATTTTATCTTGTGTAAACAGGCTGATCTGGAAAAGGCACTACTGACATGTATATCTAATCCAAAATTAAAGAATATGTTGAAAACTGTTGTAATCTCCAGATATGGTTTTGACACCTGAGGGGTAATGCAGAGATATCTGAAGGATTAAAAAAGTTAACTCAGTTACTGGATTCATTCCACCTGTGCTACTGGGAAGAACCTTGATGATGTAATTTAGCCTGTATTCTGGTATGGATATGCTACTGCTAATAAGCATGTTTTAGTTAACAGGATTATCTCATGCTATTTTCCAAGCTAAAGGAATCCAGAATTTTCAGTTTCAGTTTCAGTGTCCTCTTTAAAAATGGGAAGTAGAATATGTTTTTTTTGTTGTTGTTGTTGTTGTTGTTGTTGTTTTTTCCAAAAAGAAATCACTCATCATTTGAAGTCAAACCTGAATCAGTGATTGTATTTTTTTTGGTGTTTCAAAATTGTTTATATAGTTTATTTCCCAGCACCTTTTCCTCTCTTTTCATGCATTCCTGTGTCTTTGAGCTCTGCTGCAAAAAGAACTGGAAGTTCTGAAATACCAAAACAAAAGCTGTTCACACAAGATTTCCAGCAGAATGTTACACACCACAGAGGGGACTGACAGTCAACATCAGTACAGAATCTTCTGAAGTTTCTCCATCCTTGGTGGTGCTATAGTGACTCTGTTGTTCCTGGTCTTCTAAATTCATTTTTTTTTTTTTTTTTTTTCCTTTGGGATATTTAATGCAAGCTACTGTATTTGCATTTCTGACTCATCCTCAGTCTTCTGGTTCCAAGTACTGAAAAGTATCATTATATTCAAACATTTGGTAACTGAAAGAAGTATCCTTTCAAGCACAGTCATTATATAGGATGTCAATGTTCTTTTTCAGACTCCTTCTGCATTAGGAATCTACATAGCTCTGCATGCTGTATATTAGCTGAAGTTTTCTTTTTTCTTTTTTTTTTCTTTTTTTTTTCACAATTCCTTTTTATCTAATAAGTGTATAGAAGTGTTAATAGACATATGACTAGACAAGTCAATATTCATAAACCCTGTGTGTATTTCTTACTTATTTAAAGTCAGTGAAGTAATCTAGTGGAAATTTAACATATTTAATAACATTCAAATGAGAAATGTTTTTCAACTCCAGGTAAAAATAAAATAAAATAAAATAAAATAAAATAAAATAAAATAAAATAA
>NC_048893.1:168525247-168528571 GCF_011077185.1 Oxyura jamaicensis
AAAATAAAATAAAATAAAATAAAATAAAATAAAATAAAATAAAATAAAATAAAATAAAATCTAGTTATTTTCTTCACTCCAAAAATCATCAAGTTTATAGAGCAGTTTACAGTGAGACAGCCCCTAAGCCTTATAATTCAAGTTTAAAACACTTGCTTATCATATGGGTTCACTGATCGAGGTATGTTTTATTTTAACTTAGATAACTTATTGTGAAATTTCTTCTCCCACATAAATGGCATAATTTCTATCACTGAGGTGTTTTTTTTTGCACTTTCTGCTCCTATAAATATTTAATTAGTAACAGAAAATGAAACTATTCCAACCAGGATGATAAATTCGCACTTACAATAGCATGCAACTGAAAGCTTTCGTATATACTGCAAAAGAATTTTTTGGAACCCATTTTTCCTGTATTTGAAGAAAGATCTGTGGCAGTTTAGCTTCTTAACTATTAAAAGGAGAGCTATGTTTTGTCTCACAGCTAAAATGATTGCACTGATAATTGTTTCTTTGATGTCTGCATATTGCTCCCCAGAACGCATACCCCCAAATTCAATATTTCATCAGAAAAGTCCCATTCATGTCAAGTGTTTAGTAAGCATTACTTTCCCATCTCTTATGCGTGACCTAGTCTCACATGGCTGCAGGATTTAGTAGTCCATACAAGCTCACTCTAAGCAGCACAAGAACATATGATGAATCTGTTTAGTTTTGTCTGGTTCAGATTTACATGTAAAAATGCATGAACTGGTGAAAAAAGTCCAGCATGCTACCATCTGCCACTTAAACTCATCTTGATTTGAGGAACATTCAGTCCTCTGTTACAGTCCAGCTGTCTCCCTTATTTACCAGGCCAGCTCCTTGGAATACTTCCTGTGTTCTCCTTTTCTTTGTATAGTGTGTTCAAAATCTTCACGCACAAGGAAGAACCATACACTTTAAATCTGTATGACTTTGGTCTTGTAAAGCAAAAAGGAATAACAGAGACCCTGCAAGACTGTGTTGCATATTCTGCTTTAGGTCTAGAGTCACATTCTGCAACTTTAAAGGATGGTGCTGAATAAATAAATGTATCATAATTATAAAATGTTGCATAAGCTACTTTTCTATATTTTACAATGTGACTATATGTTAAATCTCTTTCAAAATTGACTTTTTAATGTGAAATATTATTTGTCTTACTTCCATTATATAAAATCCCCTCTTTAAGATCATATAAACAACTAACTGCAGTGGACGTCATTGAATGAATATAGCTACCATGGGTTAGTTTAGGTATATATAAGATGAATGGTCCTAAGCTAATCAACACCATATGCCTAGATAATTTTTTTATTGTACCATCTACCTTAAAGTGATCATGATAGATAACTTTATACTCTAATAAAGTAAGGAGATTAATGGAGTATTTTGATGCCATAGCTGAATATTTATGAATGTTTGTCTTAATGTCTGAATTTAGTATGTCTGAATATGATCAGACAAATCACTGTGCTGGGTCTGGCTGGGATGTTAACTTTCCCTGCAGCAGCTCATACAGTGCTGTGCTCTGAACTTGTAGCTAGAACAGCAGTGGTATCACACCAGTGTTGTGTCTATTGCTGCATAGTGCTGGCACCAAATCAGGACTCCCTCCAAGAGTCCCCAAGAGCCAGCAGGCTGGGGGTGGGCAAGTGGTGGGGAGGGGACATCACCAGGGCAGCTGACCTAAACCAACCAAAGGGATATTCCATACCACATGATGTCACACTCAGCAATAAAAAGTGGAAAAGGGGAAAGGGGGGATCATGGTGGAAGCATCTGTCCTCCTGAACAACCGCTACGCATATTGAGGCTCTGCTTCCCAGGACCTGGCCGATCATCATTCATTGATGGGAAGTAGAGTAACTTTTTTTTTTTTTTTTTTTTTTCCTCTCTCTGTGCTTCTGTGTAGCCTTTTGTTGTTGTTGTTGTTTTGTTTTGTTTTGTTTTTCCTTTTCCTTTTAGTTATATCATCTTTGTCTTAAACATTGAGCGCTTTGTGTTATATTTTCTTCCCCTTCCTCAAAGAGGAAGGGGAGTGAGAGAGCAGCCATGGTGGAACTCGGCTGTCCACCCGAGTAAAACCACCACAATCACAAAATCACTGAATGGTAGAGGTTGGAAGGGACCTCTGGAGATCACCTAGAGCGCGTTGCACAGGATGACATCCAGATGGGCTCTGAATATCTCCAGAGGAGACTCCTCAGCCCCTCTGGGCAACCTGTTCCAGTTGTCACCCTCACAGTAAAGAAGCGTTTTCTCCTATTCAACTGGAACTTCCTGTGTTTCAGTTTGTGTCAATTTCCTCTTGTCATGCTGCTTCAAGATGAAAAGACAAACATGATCAAACATGATTCTTTCCTTCATTTTTTTTTTTTTTTTTTTTTTTAATCTCTAAGAGTAGTTGCACTAAGTAGTAGTTTGAAATGAACAGCTTTCCTGAAACATTTTGGAAACTAATTATGCCATTTTACTGTAATGGACATGGAACTAAAAAGAGATGGATAGCTCCACAGGTTCTGGGACAGAGTCTCAGAACCCAATTTCTCCAATCTTTTCTCCTATATAAATAATAAATAAATAAATAAATAGATAAATTCTGACTGTCCCAGCAAACCACAAAGTAGAGTCATAAAATCTGAGAACAAGAACTAATTTATAACATAGAAAAAGTGAGATAAAATATTTCATGCCACTAGACTTTGAGCTTCATCTTCTAGAGTGTTTTGTGCCTTATGTCACTACAGCTATATGATTTACTTTTACCTGTATCTAGTTACTTAAGTGTATGTCTGTATGGAAATATGTCTTCACTAAGAATTAAATATGCCTATTCCCTTGACTACTCTACACCACATAATAGTACTTACATGGAAATCTGAAGACTACAGGGATAATGAAAAGCCATTAACTGTTCCTTCAGATGTAAAGGTCTTTTTCCCAAAGCTGGAGGTATAGTGTTCCCCTGGTATATTCCTAACTTAGATTTACATTTATTCAGATCACTTCTAGAAAGTAGATACATTAAGGTGGCTATAAAACATCTGCTATTGTAAATGAATTTCAAAAAAACTGTGACTACAGATTTAAAAACAAAACAAAACAAACAAACAAAAAAAACATAACCTTTTCATATGCACTGTTAGGTATTCACCCTAGGACAGTAAATGTAACTTATACTCCACACTTTAGTAATCACACCATTCAGAAATAGAATAACCTTGAGAAACAGACATTTGAAGTTAATTAAAATGGAAGGAAGGAAGGAAGGAAGGAAGGAAGGAAGGAAGGAAGGAAGGA
>NC_048893.1:168528671-168537397 GCF_011077185.1 Oxyura jamaicensis
GAAGGAAGGAAGGAAGGAAGGAAGGAAGGAAGGAAGGAAGGAAGGACGGAAGGAAGGAAGGAAGGAAGGAAGGAAGGAAGGAAGGAAGGAAGGATGGAAGGAAGGAAGGAAGGAAGGAAGGAAGGAAGGAAGGAAGGAAGGAAGGAAGGAAGGAAGGAAGGAAGGAAGGAAGGAAAAAGAAGTTGATATGAAATCAAAAAATCATGGATTATCCTGAGTAGGAAGGCGCCTACAATGATCATTGAGTCTAACTACACAGGACCACCCAAATATCAAACCATGTTTCTGAGAGCATTGTCCAAAATCTTGAACTCCATCAGGTACATTTTTTTTGTGTTTTTCTATGACTATACACATATTTATGATTAAAATGCCCCCATCCTTTTCATCCTTTTCAACCTTTTTTTTTTTTTTTTTCCTGATAACAGTTTGTGCAACATATGCCTACGTTTTACAGTAATTATTAGCAGTATTTATTAAAACTACCCAATTTGGATTTAAGTCCACATACACCATACTAAAAATTTACTCCATAAAAATCCATCCAGCTTTTTATAGCTCCAAAGAGTATTTCTAACTGTTACTAATGGGTTTTCAATAATATTTAAATCCTTTCTTCAACAACAAAAGCATAGGCTGTCTCCAAGGCTGCAAAAAATTCAAATGGATTGGAAAATTGAATAGGTGAAAATGCATTGTATCTCCCTCTCAACATTCCCTGTCCAGTTATATCTTCTTAGTTTTGAAATGAGGATAATCTGAAATATTGAAGGGAAGTTTTAGAATCTGACAACCCAGAAAAGAAATAGTAATATAAAAAATCATCTACCGACAAAGTTTTCTACTTAATAACTGAAGTTTTGAGCATCATGTTTTTCAGAATTGACAGCTGTTCTATTTATAGGAGAAGATCTATGATGCTGAAGTAGACAAAGCAATAAATGGCCTTTGAGGAGCTGAGGCATTTAATCAACTGCAAAAGTTATTTACTGCAATATACTCCCGTGTCACACATATTATTGCTATCAACAGGACAGTTTCAGAGAGCAGCATCTTACAGAAAATGTTTTTTTGTTTTGTTTTGTTTTGTTTTTTCCTTTTGTGAGTGTTTAGAAGAAATGTGATGTATTTCTGTCACTGTCTTTCTGAAACTCTGAAATGATTGTGACAATGGGAATGAGGCTCATTTTGTATAAATGAGAAGCCTCGTAGTCTATAAACTACAACGATGGTAACTGTCTGAAAGCAGGAGAGGAAAAGGTATCCTGCAACAGTGTTACATCCAGTGAATAGACACTGGGTTGGCAAATGGCAATTATTCAGTATCTACTACATGTTTTAATTCTCTTACTGTATAACCTAAAGCTAACCTAGAAACAGATTTTTTTTTTTCCATCTTCTACTCTCCTACGAGTTGTTGTTCTTGCCTCTTTGAACTCTAATTCCTTAAAATGACTAAAACCACACTACTGAATATCTCTGAAAATCACAATTTATGTTAATATTCATAGGAGTGAAACTCTCTATAGGGGTCAAAGTAGAACCCCTTTGTACAGAAGATCTTTTGAAGGTTAAAGCTGATGTCTGTAAAAAGTGCTGTTATGAGGACAGAAGCCTCTTTGCTCACATCAGTTAAACTGTGATAGACACTTTAACTTTTACTCTGTAGCAAAATAAAACATAAGTACTGCCTTCTGAAGTGTTTGCTTTTATTTTTAAATATCTTACAGTAGGAGTTCCCAGTTAGCTTGTTTGTAACACTATGGACATTTATTCCTGAAATAAGTATTGATGTAAGCAGATAAAAAGACCCCTTTAATTCTTCATTCTGCAGTATACACCATGTTCAACACTCTCGAGAGACTTTGATCTGTTTTATTTAATTGTCTTCTTAAACCATCCAACTCTTAAATGCATCTAACTTTTGGTAGGAAAGGAAGCCATAAGACAAAGAACCTACAGTATAAACTTCTTACTTACATATTCCTCAAGCTCAAGCATCGCTCCTACAGCATAATACTTTTGAATTAAAAAATACTTTTTCCGTAGCCTTAAATAAAGAATATGACTCATTCTACTCAAGACAAAGATCAACCACTGCAGAAATATTTCACCCTAACAATTAACAAGTGTCAGTCAAAAGCCCAGTAATTCACAAACTGCATATGCAGAAAAAGGTCATTAGAGTAAAAGTAGTAAAAGACAATAGAAATGATGGACTAAAGTACTTATTGAATTACCTAATTAAGTGGACAGATGACTCACAAATGATTTTAAAAGAGGCTATTTACTTGCATGACACAGAAGGAAATTCTTATGCCCTTCAGTACAGATTGAAGTGAAACTATTAGAAATACCTGCAATAAAACCCAGATGCTCAAAGGTCTCACTACTACTGAATGTACAACTGAATACATTAATATCGAGGAAAGATAAAAACAAACAATATATATATATATATTTTTCCTTGAAGTTATATTTAATTTTCCTTCCTTGTAATGTAGTCCACGGACCTTATTTAACCTCTGTCTCAAATTGGAAAAGCTTCTGACACCTTTCAAAGACTTCTTACACATTGTGTGTGTATATCTGTGTTGCTGAACAAAAGAGGGACACAGGCTGGCATCCAGACAAGAATTCAAGTGGCATAGGATAGTATGAGGCTATCCTGCTTTTACTTAACTCACTCTACATGATTTGTAAGACAAAGTTTTAGGTTTACCTGGTGGAATTTTGCTAGCATGGTGCTACAGGCATGGCATCTGTGAGAAGAATCTAGGAGCTGCTCCACGTCAGGTAAGAGCCAGCTCCAGCTGGCTCCAAAGGGAACTGCCACTGGCCAGAGCTGAGCCAACGAGCTATGTTGTTTGCACTTCTGTGAGACCATATTTAAAAGAGAAAAAAATATGGCACAACAATACCTGAGAGAGAGGAGTGAGAAAATGTAGAAACAATCCTGCAGACACCAAGGTCAGTGAAGAAGGAGGGACAGGAGATGCTCCTGGAGATGGAACTGAAGTTCCCCTGCAGCCCATGGTGTGCCGTGGCAGAGTGGATCACCACACTGCAGCCCATGGAGTATCCCATGGTGAAGCATATGGTCTTGCAGGAGCTGTTACTCATGAGGGACCCATGCTGGAGCAGTCCATTCCTAAAGCACTGCACTCCATGATGCACACCCATATTAGACCAATATTAGAACAGTTCTTAGAATCATAGAATCATTAAGGTTGGAAAAGACCTTCAAGATCAGCTGGTCCAACTGTCACCCTACCACCAATGTCACCCACAAAACCATGTCCCTCAGCACCAGGTCTAACCTTTCCTTGAACACCCCCAGGGACAGTGACACCACCACCTCCCTGGGCAACCTGTTCCAATGCCTGACTGCTCTTTCTGAGAAGAAATGTCTCCTAATTTCTAACCTAAACTTCCCCTGGTGTAATTTGAGGCCATTCCCTCTAGTCCTATCACTAGTTATCTTCAAGAAGAGGCTGACCACCAGCTCTCCACAACTTCCTTTCAGGTACTTGTAGTTCTTGAAGAACTGCAGGTTGTGGGAAGCCCATGATGAATCAGATCAATAAGGACTTCATCTGGTTGGAGGGATCCCAAACTGAAGCAGGGGAAGAGAATGAAGCTGAGGCAAAGAGAAAGCATTATGGACTGCTGTATACTCTATTCCCCCTTCCGCTGCACCAGTAAAAGTCTGTTTTTCCCATAATGGTAATTGGTGAGTGATCTCAACCAGTGAGCTTTTTTACATCCTATTTTCTCCCCCTGTCCTTTTGCATGGGGGAAGTGAGAGATCAGTGTGGTGTTAAACTACCACAAATTTGAAATGTCCATCTGGTATGGACATTGCCTATCCTCCATTGAAATAATTTGAAGAAACACGAACCTTTTTGGACTACATGGCCTTAAATTCAGTGAGTCAGAATACTCCCTGAGCAATATGGGAGTATTGTATTCTCCCATATAAAATGAAATAAGAAAATGTATTCTAATTAGCACAAGACAGCTCTTTTAACTAATGTCATAGCCAAACACCTATCTTTGTATCCCAAGACATTCAGTACTCAGGAGTAGGTCAGATCTTTACATTAAAAAGGTTGGATCTTTGCAAAGTTCAGGAAAGACCTGGAAAGAGCATGCTTGGAAATGCAAAACATCTTTTGTGGATTTATTTGAATAAATACCTTCACAGCACGTATCTTCTTCTGAGTTAGTCACCTTCAAACCCAATATCGTCAATAGACATAAATAAGCAGTTCAATTTTGTCTGAAGAGGTGTACTTTAGGATATCATGAATCGCATTCTAGAAGAGGAATTTTTATCCACTTAGTATAAATAGATCCCAAAAATAGCTTGCTTGATCTTGATTATCAGTACAAATAGAGACCATTAAAGTGGGGCCTCACAATCCATCTGACTTTTTGGGTTTTAAGCAAGAGGTGTCAGAAAGTTACCACAGGGATAACTGCCTTGTGGCAGCCAAGCATTCATAGCGATGTCACTTTTTGATCTTTCAATGACAGCTCTTCCCATCATTGTGAAGCAGAATTCACCAAGCATTGGATTGTTCACCCATTATTTTTCTATATGCATTTCTGCTTAAATTATTGTGTTTGTTTCCCCATTTTTCTAAGGCTAGGAAATTTTTGTCCCATAGTTGTGGTGTCTATAGGCTAAATCCAGTAAACTGTTCATTGCAGCGTGAGGGCAGGCAATGAGTTTGTTCAATTCACGCTTTAAGTTTTGACTTACTCTTTTCCGTATTGTCAACTTAAGCTTTTTTTTATTAGGGCAAGATATGTTTTTCTTTTTTTTTTTTTTTTTTTCTTTTCTTACAGGAGTGAGAAATTGCTTGAGAGAATAGGATTGGTTATTTTAAGTAGTTACTCTTCTGATACAATGCTTTGTTTTGTCAGAAGACATGTGAGTGAAACCCTAATTTATATACCCAAATCAATACATAACCTTAAACCAGAACAACTGAACCTGAAGTGTCACTTATTGTTCTGGGCAGAGTGATCTGCAGTTGTTTTATATGGCAGATTGTTGCAGGTAAACACATTGTGTGTTACTATTTTAATGTTATCACAACAAATTTTATTATGCTGTTATTTATTGTTATGTAAAACATCTCTGAAGCAGTCTTGACAATGCTTTTAAACTCAGCAGAGGTGAAAGAAACTGTGAATTACCACGACACAGTTCCAGGATAATTTCCCATGGATCATGATCATATGTTATGTTCCAGAGGCACTGAAATCTATCTATCATCTATCTATCTATCTATCTATCTATCTATCTATCTATCTATATATCTATCTATCTATCTATCTATCTATCATCTAAACAAATAAACAGTTAATGTGGTTTCATAAAACAATGATACCAAGCACATTATCAAAATCGGATAGTAGGGACTGGATTTCAGTAAATGAAGTTATAATATCCTCTCGGGTTAGCATTATGATGCAAAAATATCTTCAGAGGATTTTCACAGTTCATTATAATGTCTCAGTATAGGAAACTGACTACATTACAGTATTTATGTTTCCCATATATGACATGGCAACTTAACACAAAAATCTAATCTTACTCTTTTCAGATATAGTACTAAAATTACACTCTTTCTTTCATATTTTATTGCAGTTCATTGTTACAGATGAAGGCATTCATTACCCATTCAGTATGAGAATTACATGTGCTTTGAAATTAATGAGCCAGAATGAATCTCAGACCTTATAAGGTTAATTTAAGCTTTTCCTGCCCTGTGTTTTCGTGGAGTTTTACATTATGCAAATTGCAGGTGATTATGTGAATCTGAAGAAAAACCCACAAGTCACGAAGCCAGGTCACAGTTATGGAATGGAAATTAGAATAGCTGATGATCAGAAGAAATGACCCTACTTTGTCTTTCTCAGCAACTCATGCAACTTTTCTTCCCTCTAATGTAGGCTCTTGCAGAGCTGCTTTATCTCTTCAATGAGATTATTTGGGACATAAGATCCTTAGAGCCAAAAAGTAGAAAAAAAAAAAAAAAAGGGGGGGGGGGGGAGGAAACTTTATGGTGATTTAAACTCTCAGTTGGATTCCTACCAAATGAAGTGAAGTACCTTAATATACTTTATTCTCTATATAGAAGATTCATTGCATAATTACATTCTGTTTGAAAATATATATATATATTAACAGCAATTATTCTGTCAGTCTGCATTACCATTAAATTCATAAACAGAAGACCCATGAGAAAAATAATAATACAGATCTCAAGATTTGACAATTCAAGTAGAAGGCCTTTCATTTCACTAGAACTGCTTCTGCTTGTACCAGTAGAGAACTGACCCTCTATTCCCAATGCACATATATTTCACAGAACATTGAAGACATATTTGCTTCATCATGTACATGCTTTAAAGCTGTGACACAGTATTTTTAATGTTATTTTAAAATAATGTTTCTCACGTTTTAACCACACTATCATGGCATTATGTATATATGTTAAATGCATAGAGGTAGCTATTAGTTCAATATGTTTAGTGACATGTTTAATATAATGTATTATTTCAAGGTCCATCCTGAATTTTTCTCATGACAGAAAACTTAATAACTGAACATTCACAAACAACATTAAAGAAGGTGAAGAAAAACTGACATTAAGTTAATAAACCATTCAGAGTATACGAATAAAGGCTTGGCTACATTAGTCTTCATTAAACATTACTTTCAAATTGTATGCATTTCTGTAAAAGGTGCTGTAGAGACAAGGATGGTGCTGATGAACCTTTTCCACAGTATTTCTTTACCCCCATCTGCTCCTTATTCAACCTTATCTCCTCCTGCTCCTTATAGCCTCTAAGCCATATCCTTATCTTACAGCTGATGCTTTGAACTCTTCCTGTAGCCAGGCATTGCTTGCTGAATAGTGTGAGTAGCAAAAACTCTACAGCAGCCAAAAGTGAGCAGATATCTCAAGCCTTACTTGCACACCATTTGCAATAGCAACACACATTATGAATTCATCATCCCTCTCCTGTGATCAGTTCTAGAAAATTTCTGCCACTGAACATCTAAAATCCCTAAGGCCGTGCCTTCTGTTTTACAGGCACATAATCATTTTCTTTCATCAGCATGGAACAAATGTTTACCCCTGCTGTGCTACTTTAATTCCCCAGGCCAGTGCAGGGGATAAACGATGGTTTCAAAGTCTTCACAGCATGTTGCTGCTGAATGTAGTGATGAGTAGGACTGGTCAAGCACTGTGTTTATTGGTGTGAAAGATTAAATCTTCTTGTGTATGTTTCTCTTCCTGCAAGTATATTTAAATAACAGTTACATAAATAAGGATCATGCAACTAACCATGTATAGGTAGGAATAGTTAGATGAAAATGAAATGACAAGCCATAAACTATTATCATGTCTGTAGTCTTCCTACATATGTCCTGCAAGTGCTTCTTACTTTTGGGACTAGCTATTTCAAACTCAAAGTCTGTATCTTCATTATCCATTTTCATGTTTTCATTTTGTAGTATGGCATTCAGTTCACTACATGCCAGGGCTGTCTTACACATCCCACCACCAATCTCTGTAGCAAGAGAGGCCAGCTCTCTGTTTTGCACAGATAAAATAATTTCCCAGAACAAGCCAGAATGTACTTATAAGACCTTCTCTAAAAGCTAGATCCCTTCTTCCTCTCTGTCTTCTCCCTTCAGACTGGAAATTCTGATCATCAGAATGATTCAAGAGACTAGAATGCTATTATTTGTAATTAATTATTGAAGTGTAAGGTTAGAAGTAATTTTGTCTCACCTACCCTTTTTCTCCCACTGGAGCTGCTTGTCTGAACTTGGCAAGTAACTGTACTTGCCCCACAAGAGTTTTCTAGCTGTTTTGCCGCAGGAAAGAGAAGAGAGAAACCCATGGATCTGGAGAGAGAGGGGAGGAGACATGCCACATGACCTCCTTGTGCAGCCATAACAAATTTGTCATGAATGTATTTGTGTGCTGTGTTGTGCATGGGGCTGACCTGTAAGAACCAATCAATGCATCTTTAATAGCTACGTCCCAGAAGACCCTGTGTTATGTAGCCAGTTCTTATGTAGTGTTTGCAGCTAATTTTTTATTTTATATTCTATGAATTATATATATAAAACCTGCCAGGGTAGGTGGAACTTTTGGAAGTGATCTCCTAAAGGCCTGGTAGATCTGCAACTCCTGTCCACTAGCAAATGCATTGTCATGTGATTTTTCTCTTATTTAAATTTTGTTTTGTTTTGTTTTGTTTCTGTTACTCCCAGAAGGATTGTACAGCTATTCCTTGCATTGGTCATCTCATTTAATAATGAGAACATAGGGTTTACATGTCCCTAATGATTTCCTATAATCAAGTCACAGCTTTTACTCAGTGCACCAGTTTGTATTTTGACATAGTGCTTGATACTCCCTGTGCACACAAAAGATTTTCTTACACCTTCCGTGGTGCAAAAGATTTAAGTGCTTTCTGTTGCTGTTTTTCTGGTGTTTATGCAGAGATTTTTTATTTTTTAATTTCAAAGATATCACAGCAAGATCAAATTGATATATTTGTGACAAAAGACGTTACATTTCCTATGAGCAACTATTGAAGCAATAAAATTTAAGAGAAAGATCTGTTAGAGTTAAAAAAGAGAAGAAAGAAAGAAAGAAAGAAAGAAAGAAAGAAAGAAAGAAAGAAAG